>NW_015151007.1:329843-333435 GCF_000732505.1 Cyprinodon variegatus | reverse complement strand
TGTCCCATGATGACGTCAGAGAAGCTGTTTAACGAAGAAAATGCAAAAAGCATCAAAATCGTCTCACAAAAGTCAATTTTTTAAAGATGTGTGTTAGCATCTTCAGTGAGTTATGGTCAGTAACCCCACACACAACCACTTTTTCATAAGTTTTAAATCACACCAGCATAAATAAATTGGTTTATTTATTTTGACAGTATTGAAGACATTAGTTCCAACTGTAGCGCGCATATTTGGTTAACTTTTGTTTATTTAATTTTGTGCTTTCTTTTCTGGTGTTGTGGGGGTGCAATCAACTGGGAGAATGTGGCTGACAATCATGGACTGATTGGGTCGTACCATCTGGAGTTCCACTATGGGGGAAGACCATGGGCTCCACATTTTAAATATGTTGCATCATTTATTCTTCTTCTTACTTTTGTGATTTGCTCATTTGGTTAATTTGTTTAATGATTGTCATTTAAGTTTAATCCTTAAGCTAACTGTTTAGTTATTTTTTGTTAAATTGGTGCAGATGTTCTCCCTCCCTCTTCCTCAGTGTGTCAGTCTGGTCTGATCAGCCAGTATTTAAGTCCCCTTTGTTTGCTGTGTGTCAGGACAGTTTTTTTGTTTTTTCAGTTAGTTTGAGGTTTGATATGTTTGAACTTGATATTTTTTTTGCCCTGAATTTTTGGTTTGGATTATTGTTACTTTGGGGAAATAAAACCCAGTTTTTTGACAATCACCACTGTGTCCTCATGCTTGGCTTGCTCGGTCCTTCACATGAGTTAAGGAGAGAAATAAATTATTTTAAAACCATAATTACGTTATTCATGGACACCCGGATGGATATCTTTTTTGCGCATGAGCAGGACGGATGGTGTAGTGACACCAGACCGAAGCCGGATCTCTTACCACTTTGGGCCAGCAGTTGATGCCCACTCTCTTGTGCAGGGTGGTGGAGAGGAGGACTAAGAGCAGAGCGGTGAACAGGAAGGCCGTGCAGCTCACAAACTCAAAGAAGTAGAGAGGGGAGCAGCTACTGCAGCTGGTGACGGTCTCCTCCAGGACGAAGGCCACCAGGGAGAAGAGCTGCAGGAGAAACATGAGAGTCAGAGCAAAGTTCTGCCACCAGGGGGCGACACAGCCAGCCTCCAAAGGAGAAATGAGCAGACCTGCAGAAAGTGAGGTGTGGATGTGATAAAGGCCCGGTTATTCAGTGGTTCTGGTTCAGGTCTCTGCTGCATCTACAGCAGGAACCAGACTAACGCCTGCAGCTGTGAAAACACACCCAGGCTGAAGCTGCAGAACCGCCCAGACAGCTTCAGGCAGAGCGGACCGGTTCTGGGCGTGTCTGAGAACAACGGCCCGACCTGCGACTCAGCAGAACCAGCACTTCTCTCCTAAACAGCTTCCTGTTTTATGAGACAATCAGATAAACTCATTCTAGATGCGATTATCTACACTGGAGTTTATTCTCCGTTTGCTTTTTTCTGTAATTTTTCAGGTGAACTGACTTTTTCAGATCAGAAATGTTCTGTTTTGGTTCTGATGGACTGAGACTAAAACCCAGAAGCTTCTAGAAGCTGAAAAGTGAATCTATTTTACTGCTGGTTGATCCTGCAGACAGAACAGAGAACAGAACCCGTCCAGAACCACAGAGCCGAGGATCAGTGAAGCAGACCGACTGAAGTTCTGATGGTCCACAGAACCGTCACCTTGGCGGGAATCATCCAGCAGAAAAAAACTGAAGACTTCCTGTCAGGCGCTTCCAGGAAAGAGGAAGGCTTTTATTGTGAAAGGATCCAGGAAGTGGTGCTAAGGTCAGCGTTTGGGGAGTGTTAGACACCGAGACAAGTTCTCATCAGAACCGGTTTCAGGCAGAGGTTCTAAAGAGAGAGGAGGGGATGAGGAAACCGGATCCATTGGACCCGAAAACAGAACCTGGAAACTTTTCTTCAGTTCAGATTTCAGAACATTTATGGTTGATTGGTCCTGGTTAAATCCGGTCCTGCACAGAACCGGTCCTGCACAGAACCGGTCCTGAACGCTCACTGATGGCTCAGACCAGAGTCCTGCACGGCTCTGATTTTTCAGAACCATCCTCCAGCACCCATAGAGTTCAGAACCAGGAGCCGAACCGTTAACCGCAGTTATCAATTCAGTTTATTTATATAAAGCCAATTCAGTGTCCCTATTAAAACCCGGCTGGGACCGAACGGATCGATAAATAATGAAGAGCGACCCGGGATCACAGAGCTTTATATTAAAGATCAACCAGCACGCCGTGCTCACAGATGAACAGCTGTAAATCTGCCGAAGTCAGAATGTTTCCCTCATCGTTATCTGGATATTTTTTAATCAATTTATTTAGTTAATAAATAAGAAAATATCAATATATTTTAATTTATGCTGTAACTCTATGATACCCGCATTTCTATAAATAATATGGAGGTTTTCTAGACGCTCTGGCTAAAGTTTCTCCTGGTTCTTCTGATGCAGAGTCCGGTGGGGGTTGGGTCGGGGGGGCAGATGCCCCCCCACACACACACACCCCCCCACACCCTTCAGTTAGTTGTTGCAACAGCGCCGGGTCAGAACCGGCCCAGATCTGCTGATGCCAGACAAACGGTTGTGTCTGCAATAGTTTCGCTTCTCCATGCTCGGCTTCCTGCCGGATGAGGAACCAAAGTCCAGGAGGTCCACTCCTCACGGCGCCGCTGGGCCACAACAGAACTCTGACAAACACGGACCTCTGACCCGGTTTCAGAACCCAGCAGTAAGAGACAAACCTGCAGCAGAAAACAACTAAAAATCCACAGCTGCAGTCTGAGTGACCTTCTAGAACCAGAACCAGACCCGATTGGACCCACCTTTCAGAACCATTTGGTTTGAAATTAGCCCTGATTAGTGATCAGGGGATTTTAATAGATTTGAAATCAGAATTCTGGCCTCTGACCCAGTTTAAGGTGACCTTTGACCTTTAGAAACAGGTCGTTCTTCCATTGAACCTGAGAGACTGAATCCTCCCTCCATCCCCCAGAACACCAGGTGGTTCTGGATCCAGGTGGTTCTGGATCCAGGTGGTTCTGGATCCAGGTCCAAACACCATCAGAACATTTTACTCTGTTAGAACCAAACTGGACCGGGCTCCATTTAACCATCATACTGAAACTGGGTCGGGTTAGTTCTGCTGAAGCCAACCAGCACCGTAAGATGAAGCAGCTCATCAGAGCACGGACCCGGTACCGAAGCCTCAGCCCAGGTTTAGTTTCATGTACCGACCCGGTTTCTGAGCCCAGTGTAGGGTCAGAAGGCTCTTACTCCTCCTTCGCCCCCGGCAGCGGAACCAGACACGGACCCGACACTCAGCTCCAACATGGCGCAGGGCGTGATCACACCCCGAACTGCCGGAGGTCCGACTGTGAAGACCGCTGCTGATCTGGGCGGGTTCTGCAACCGCTGGATCCGGTCCGAACCAGGAGAACATGAGCGGAAGCCGATTCCCTGCAGAGGATGAGGGAAGCTCAGCCTCTCATTCTGAGATGCTGGAGGTTTCTTCCTGTTCAAAGGGAGTTTTTCCTCTCCACTGTCGCTACAAGCATGCTTAGTG
>NW_015151007.1:322953-329758 GCF_000732505.1 Cyprinodon variegatus | reverse complement strand
TAGAAAACTTTGAATCAATCTGACTGGATGATCTGGTGAACTGGAAAGTGACCTGAGATGACATGATGTGAATTGGAGCTATAGAAATACACTGAATAGAATGGATTATCTCTGCCTCATGTCCCCCATCTAAGCTAACTTACTAACCCGGTTACTTTTTTTAAATAACATTCCTTGTCATATCGACAGAGCAGGAATGAAGCAACAGTTCCTCCTGAGATAAAGAGATTGATGAAAGATTTTCTCTTTTTGGTTTAACTTTTATTTACAGAAATATTTGATCTTGTGATCTGAAAATAGTGAAACTAAAATAAGATGCTGAATGCAAACATTTTCCCAAAATGTTTTTTTTTTAACCATAATCGGCCTCAGCAGATGGCCGCTCACACTGAGCCTGGATCTGCTGGACGTTTCTTCCTGTTCAGGGAGTTTTTCCTCCCTTTGAACAGGAAACATCTTAAGGTCAGATCGCCACACGCTTCAGAAAACACCAGAAAGTACGTATTTAAATTCTTTGTTCATGACTAAAGGGACACAACTTGTTGAGGCAATTTAAATTGTGTTCTTCATACAAAACTAAAGAGATAAAGGGCATTGATTAAAGGTCTGGTTATCCTCCCGCAGCAGTGTGTTGCAGATATTTTTGATTTATGCTCAATATTATTCCACGCCACAACGCCAGAGGGCCAATCAGGAACTAACTAACTAGATACGGCCGAGGCGGTGAGGAAGTGGGGGCAAGTTTGTGCGACAACGGAGGGACATGAGGGCCAACAAGAGCGGGGATCCAGGTGGAAAAAGGGTCCCAGCGTTCTCGCCTCGCTCTGCTAGCTGCTCCATCTTTACGAGTCGTTTTCCATGATGGCGGCCAGACAAACAAAACAAGCTGGTAAGGAACCAAACAGGAAATACGCATAAATGTAGATTTGACCAATCAGAGGCCTCCTGTCTGTTCTCACCTACAATTTTGGAGAGGTGCAGCACAGCGTCTGCGGAAGGGGCGGGGCATATCTGCGTTCACTGCGATGCAGACGACCTGGTTTCTGAGCATAAATCAGCCTCAATGGTTTGCTGGTCTGACAGAACTCCGGCCCAGTGGTCACGGCTTAGAGCTGAGAATCCTGAGGTTCTGAGATCAAGCCCCACCCCCACAGACTGCTACTCTGGGTCCCTGAGTAAGACCCTTAACCCCACACTGCTCCCCAAAGGGATGGGTTAAATGCAGAGGTGCATTCCTCCGATGTGAGATTAATAAAGATCAATTATTATTATTAGAGCAAAGAGCCTGTTTGGGCGCAGAACGTCTTCGCTCACATCTGATCCCATCGCCCCATTTTCACAGAACCGCTGTTAAACGAGAAGCCGTGAAAACGGCTGCTTCCTGTGACATAACTGCTGAGAACTCAGAGCAGAGAAGAAGAAGTCAACAGGGAGAGTATTTCAGGGAGCGGACGACCACAAAAACCGAGGCGGCAAGTCGAAAACATCAGAAAGTCACAGAGAGGAAGAAAAAAATAACTAAACCGGAGTCAGTTTTCTGCAGCAGCTGCAGACAGGAAGGAGGGAGGCATTTCCACAGGAATCCAGGAGGCATTTAGGAGCTGAAACTTCCAGGAATCTCCTGTCCAGGGGTGATTGCTGAGAAACTAGTCCATGCGTTTGTTACGTCAAGGCGGAACTATTGTAATTCTTTACTATCAGTAGTTAACCTTTAATAGTGCAAGTTAGCATTTTTGATCACTACTCCTTACAAATGGAGTCCCCCTCCTTGCCTCAGTGAGCTCTAGAAGCACAAAATCTATATCCTGCCATTCAACAAAGATACTGCACTGGAAAAATGATCTACAAATAAGTAAAAATGTCTTAAATTAAGTGTATTTACCCTTAATTTGAGTAGGTAAATGAGATAATTAGATAACAAGCCCTTAAAATAAGACAAAGCAATTGTTTTTTTTCATATTCTAAATGAAAACTTAATATTAAGTGTTATTTTAAATCAATATCGTTCAGCCCTAATCCTATGGAGTGAGTTTTGTTCCATTATTGTTGCAAAGAACATGTTTTATAAATTGAAATTTGAAAAAAAAAAATGCAGGTTTTTTTTCTCTCCATACTTTAACTTTTTTATTTTACAGATCGTAAAATGTCAAATTTAATCTTTTATTTTTGAAGTGTAGTTTAAAAAAAAAGGGAAAAAAGGTGTTTTACAGACAGTTTCTTCACTTCAAGCCGACCAATAGAAATTCTTCGTCGTTCCTCAAACCAGAGGAAAAGCCTGACCTCCGAAATAAAAAGAAAGATCTGGAAAACACAATTTAAAAAGACTTTAATCTGAAAAAATGTGTATATATATGAATGATACATTAAAATACTAATGCAAAAGCAAAATCTGAGAAAACAACAGTTAAAAAAAATCTCTACTAAACCCTCTCTAAACTAAAAGTTTCATTTCTAGATTGCTTTTTATTTTGCCCCAACTTTCAATTTCTAAAACATCTTTGCAACAATAATGGACCAAAATTCACCCCATAGCTTCATAGTCACAAAAAGGGAAAGAAACTGAAAAGATTCATGAAAACAACCAGAACATGTAAAAAATAAACCAGATAGCTACAGCTAAAGGGAGGAAGTTTTATCCTCTAATGTTTGACTGAGGTGAGTTCTACTGGATCACAAAGAACCGGACCGCACAGAACCGGACCTTACAGAACCAGTAGGATTCTCTCCAACATGAGCTCTTCCTGTTAGAGGAAGCAGGTGAATCGGGTCAGTCGGGAGAAGAACATGAAGGGATGGGTCGGTGGAGGTCGAGAAGAACCCATCCGACTGATGACATCACAACAACCCAACGAATCAGAACATGGCAGGAACTTTCAAACTCACCACTTCAGCGATTTTCAGGAAGAAGCGAGGTTTCCCCAGGAACTCTGTGCCCAAACAGCAGGAGTCTTTGGGAGTAGAAACCGTCGTCGGAGAGTAGACGGACATTTTGAGGCTGAGAGACAAGAGAGAAACATCAGCGTCAGTGGCTCCAGATCTATGGTGGATAGATCCGCCAAAGCCCAACACAAGCCTTCTCACTAAGTCCCTTCAGAAAGACTAGCGGTCATTAAACCAAAGTCTGACCCGGTTCTGGTCCAGATCTAACTGGGTAATGGACCCAGGTGGGGGAATCGCATAGAGCCGAGGTTCTGCGGATCTAGATGCGTCCAACAAACCAGACTCAGCTGGAGGAACTGGATCCTGGTTCTCTAGAATCCTGACTGGAACCAGGTGTGATGAAGCTGATGGACGTCTAAAAGGTGCTGAGCAGCCAATCAGGAGCTGTCCATGCAAACTGGACTGATAAGAGGGGACAGAGGACGGACAGTGGGACAGGGGGACGGACCGGGGACAGGTGGAACAGAGGAAATCTGGCAGTGGATTTTTGTTTCCTGAAGCGCATGTTTTCACAGCAGCCCATAAAAAGGCAGAGGACTGTTTTTATTCGACATTTCAGGCTCTTATCAGGATCCCAAACCTGTTCTGTGACCAAAATCATCTTTATATTTAAACATAAAACAACATAAAATGATCAGACCTGTTTTCATCCAAAACATGAGGATCAAACTGATAAAGAAAAAAAACATTTTGGATGTTTTTATCTGCAGGTCCTGCTGCTCCATTCATCTCTACATGAATAAACAGACTAATATCAGCTTTAAGTATTTTATCTTTCTGCAGCTTCAGGGAGAAGATCTGAGAAATCAGAAAACAGAGTTTAACCCTGCGAATAGAAATACGTAAAAAGATTGGCAGGTATTAGTCTTTGAAGGGGAATTCCTGAAACATCTGAAAGTGGAACTGAAAATAAAATGTCAGCCATGTGTTCAGAACAAATATCAACATCTGTCTCCACTGAGGTCCAACAAACCGAAATATAACATTTAATTAAACATCTTAGAGACCCACAGAGGAAACTCTGACAGGAATTTAACCTTTTAACCTGAAAGGTACTTCCGGCTTAATCTGGTAACCAAACTTTGTTTATAAATCTTCACAGTTTGCAGATAAATGTCTGTATAAACCAGCAAAATCATCTTGGAGTCAGATTAATGTAAGGACTGAAATAAGTAAAGCACTGCGGTGAATTCGGCTTCACTTTAAACCATCAGGAGTTTATTTTAAAGGCTTTGAACAGATTATTTTTAACCGAGGAGCGACGCGACGGACAGGAATAAACCCGAACCGGATGTGGACCGATCCTAAGATCCAAACTCAACCAAGTTAACAAATATGTTGTTTCACAGACCAATCTAAGCTTATCAAAACTAAGAAGAAAATAAACTTTTACACTTTAGACGCAGTTTAAAAACGACACACCTTTGAAAAGTTTAGCGTTTTCGGCCTAAACTCGGTTAACTTTGATCCGCCGGAACAAAAAGTGGAAAAAAACGAGAAATCAATAAATCCGCGATGTTAAAAAAAACCAAACTTACGGTTCTGGTTTCTCCGCTTCACAGGAAAACTGGTATTTAGAGAAAAACCTAACTCCGTCACAGCCTTTGTATCTGAAACACTTCCGCGTTTCTACAATTGAACGACCATGCGCACGACTTCCGGTTTACAAAATAAAAGCCTTTACTCTTACTGTCAAGTCTTCTTGACTTTTTAAAATAAATTTCAAACAATATAATAAATAATTTTAGCAATTGAAAAGCGTAAATGCTACAGCTGATAATTAAAAATCCAGGCAAAATAAATGCTTCTTCTCTTTGATATAAAATGTATGAAATCAATCCTCACAGGAGTTTTTTTGTCTTTGTCTGAATCACTTTTTTTTTAAAACAAGTCTATTTATCATTCAGTGAAGTTACTTATGTTGGATGGAGAAACCAAACATTTTAATCAAGTAAGAGTAGTGAAATTTTATCACAAATTTTATTACTCAATTAAAAGTTTAATTGATTGATTAACTTTATTGATCTCACAGTGGAGAAAAGTTACTCGTTACATCAGCTCAAATTATCAGAGGAGAAGAAGAATGAGCCAACGGAAGAAAAAAGGTGCATGGGATATATGCAGTTTATACAGTGCGTCCACATATGGCAGATTTAAAAAAAAACGTTTATAGTAGGATCATTATACAGGGTTATTGCACAGGGTGTTTACATTGGTATTTATATAGATAGATATTCATACTTATGTTGCATATATTGCACAACTTATTGCGGTTGTAGTGTTGCATTGTGGAGTCTGGTTGCAGCAGGGATAAATGACCTGCAGTAGCGCTCCTTCTCTCAAACAGGCTGTAAAAGGTTTCAGCTCCTTTAAAGTCTGCTGCAGAGGACAGGAGTGATGCATGATGCAGCAAAACTACTCCTAAAAGTACTTCAACTATTACACAAGTAAGTGTTAATGTGTAAAAGTTTACTTCCTAAAAGAGCAGCTCTATACACATGAAATAAGGTAATTTTTCTCTGTTCCTTACTGAGCCATAAGAGGAAACATAAAATATACACATTCAGACTAGTTTGGTACCAAATTGTAATTTCAGATAAAATAATATCGATCGAACTAAACAGAAGTCCTGCATTAAAGTTGAATAATTTTTAGAGCTCTGGTCGTCACCAACATTAAAGTTCCAAATAGCATTAAAGTTGCAAATAGAACCAAAAACATGATCAACATCAAAACTAAAAAACAAAAAACAAAAAGTGGAACGGATGAGAAAATGAATCGGATTCTTTACCGAGTCACTCAGAGGCAACAAAAGTATTCATGTTTATTACTCCTGTAAAAGTATAAATCCTGCTGTTTAAAAGCAGTTTTGTAGAAGTTAAAGGATCAACTTCAGCTTTTTACTTCAGTAAAATCGTTAAAGTACAATTTTTAAAGGTTCTTTATGTATAAAAGTCAAAGTAATGCAAACTGTTAAGGCCAGAAGCTTTACTGCTCTACACTATTAAAGGAAGATGTTTCTACAATTCTGGATGATAACTTCCTTAGATTTTATTTTCTTTATTTTATATCTAATGGTAACAGCATCACATTTAACTTTGAATCATCTTGAAAAACGATTTATTTTGGTTTGTGGTGAGCAACAAGTTGGGGCAGCACCGAGTCCAACCACAAAGGAATGAATTGTCTGGATGAAATAAATTGTTTGTATGGTTTTTAATTTTTTTTTTAATACCAACAGGCCAGAATGAAAAATGAGTTAAAATGAAACAAAACTAAGGAGTTTATTTTTAAAATGTAAGGAGCAGAAGTAAAAAGTTGCCTAAAAAGAATAATTAATGCGGTAAAGTAAAGATAGCCAACATTTCTACTTCAGTAAGGTAAAGAAGTATTTGTACCTCTGATGTCATTACTGGTGTTTTTCTACGAACAATAAATGAAGTTTGTTGCAGACTTTTCCCCTTTGTTTTCTTATAGTTGTTACATCTTATTATTGATATTTAATAAGAAAAAATCTCATTTTAAAAATGTACAGATACAGATATTTAAAATGTGGTGAGTAAAAGTAAAAAGTCCTCACAAAAAATAAACACTCAAGCAAATAAATATACTGAAATAAGCTACTTATGTACAGTAATAAAGTATTTACTCTTAGTTGCCTAGGGCCCCAAGTTCCTGGGGGCCCCATAGAACTCTGTTTACATGTATGTTTAATAAAATGATTCCTTATTGTGCACATTAATTATGTTTTTGATAAAAATCCTTTGGCTAAAATGCCATCAGAATACTTAGAATATTAAATGTGTCTCAGCTTACTTTTGCAGTCACCTTTTTGGAAACACAGGAAGGAGCAATCAGCTAAGTG
>NW_015151007.1:318287-320110 GCF_000732505.1 Cyprinodon variegatus | reverse complement strand
GTCCTACTCAAACAGAAGGGAAACGCAATGAACAGAAACACGTCAAAGATGCTCTGAAAAACCTGTGGATACCCAAACTGGGCGTTTGTCAAATCAGCAAGGAAATCCAAAAGACACGCAGCAGAAGATAACGGTGAGAAGATCAAACAAAAAAACATCATCATCCCAGATTTTGCTGGAGTCTCTGAGAAACTGGAGAGGATTTTCTCCAAACACAAAATCCCAGAACATTTCAAACCTGACAAGATGCTTAACCAGAGACTAGTTCATCCTGAAGACCAAACCCCCAGACCCAATATGACCAGAGTGGTGTCTGCAGTTCAATGCAGGAATGCTCTGATCTTTATATTGGAGAAACCAAACAACCTCTCCACAGACACATGGCCCAACACAGAAGAGCGCCCTCCTCTGGACAAGACTCTGCGCTACATCTACACCTTATGGACAAAGGACATTCTTTGGAGGACCAGAATGTTCACATTTTGGACAAAGAAGACAGTTGGTTTGAGAGGGGCGTGAAGGAAGACATCTATGCAGTGATAGAGTTGATTCCTTTTAATACCATCTCAACCCCCATCGCTGTGCAGGGGAACAAAATATCTGTCCAGGTCAGCCAGGCCAACAATGACCCTTAACCTTTGCCTTTTCAGAGGAATGGGCCAATATCGGGTACTGCAGGCCAATAATGACCTCAATGACCTCTGTTATTAAGGGGTGGAGCTTCTTTTCCAGTTTCAATCTCCATTTTTTCTAAGCCATTATAAGGCTTTTGTTGGGCTACTCTATAAAAGCCTGGAACTCAACACTAATCCAGACATTTTGAATTGAGAAAACTTCCTGGATGGGAAGCAAAATGTCTTCAAACTTGGAAAATAAAGTCCAGACTTTTGTTCTTTTAACTTTAACTTTTTGGAATGATCCGGATGACTGAGAATCTCCTGCAGCACATAGAATATTTTATGTAAAGTTCAATATTCTTTGTGAAAATGAATCCCTTCTAGTAAATAACAGGAGTTCACAAATATTTTAGCCCAGTGGTTCCCAAAGATTTTCTTCTGGGCCCCCCTTTGGATTACAATAAAATTTCCACGCCCTTTTTTTTTTTTTTTTTTTCAACTTTAAAGTATTATTTACTTTAATAAACCCAGAGGGAAATTAATTATCTGCACTTCATCCATACCGCTTACCGCGCCCCCCCTGCAATGGCATTGCGCCCCCCCTAGGGGGCGCGCCCCACACTTTGGGAACCACTGTTTTAGCCTGTTAGCCCAAAAATAACAAACAGTATAATTTAATGTAGCCTATTAGTGAATTGCGCATTATACATGTTGGTGAAGATCCTCAGTCATCCAGGTCATAATAATTCCGTAAAAGTTTAAAAAACAATCCACTGGACTTTGTTTCCAAGGTTTGAAGACTTTTCACTTCCCCTCCAGGAAGCTTTCTCGGCTCGGTTCCATTGTTGGCCTGTAATACCTGAAACCTGTCTATGATTATGAAAGGTCGGTCACCTGGCTGAAGAGAGGAAAGTACCTCCTCTCTTGCTCCAGCATCCAGAGTCCACTTTGACATCCTGCCCAGTTTGATGCTGCTGCTAAAAGATTTGCTGATTTGTCAAACCAATGCTAAAGTAGAACTTCATATGATGCTCCACATTCCTCATTTTAGGGAAGAAAGGGCTACTTGTGGGATTTGTCATAAAATACGACTTTATTATCCTAATTTTACGACTCTAATCTCGAAATAGAAGAAAAATAAATCTCTAGTCTTGCCCTAATACTCCGTCATAGATCACTGCTGCACTTTAAGGAATGGAAATGTTC
>NW_015151007.1:314933-316482 GCF_000732505.1 Cyprinodon variegatus | reverse complement strand
GCCACCGGAGTGGCCAATGATTGGCTAAGGGTGGCCATGGCCACCTCTGGCCCCCCATCTAGCTCCGCCCTGAAAAGCAACCTAAGAAATTCACACAAGAAGAGAATCAACTTATTTCTAATGTCTGGAATTAGACACAGTATCTGGATCAAAACCACACCCGTGTGTCCAAAGAGGCAGAGAACCCTGAATTATTTGGACATTTTTAAAAACATTTCTGTCTAATGTGAGCTGATGGCCATGGGCGGTCCTAGGCAGGAGCCAACGGGGGCCGGTGCTCCTGTAGAACTAGTCATGTTTTTTTTCAAAGGTCTGACCCACATGCAGAAAACCAATCAGAGAGACAAGGGGAAGGTTTAACAGGTTTATTGAGAACTGGTAGAGATGGGTCCAGTGCTGCTCTGAAGATTGGCAAACAGGGACTGAAAAGAGAAGGGGAAGATCCTGCAGTTAGTTCAGGCTCAGTGGGAAATTTGAGCTTCGATTTGCAAAAGGGAGTAAAGGAACAGGACTCACGTTTCCAGAAAAGGTGTCTTTTCTTTGAACCAGTCGGTGTGGGTTGTTCCAGAAATTGGTTTGCTCGTTGGAGGGCGGACAGGGTTTACCCAGGTTAAGGTGTTTCCTTGAGGAACGGAGGAGCTGACTGCCACTTAGATTTCCTTCGGTACTTGAAGGGATCTTGTGGAGATGAATCCCCTGCTCAGTGTGAAGCTCAAACAATCCTTGGGGAAAAGTAGATCCAAACCTCCAGTTTGAATCCTCAGCTCAGTTTGAAGCTCAGACAATCCTTCCAGGGGGAGAAGGTCCAAAACATCCAGTTTGCAGGATGACTTCCTGCCGAGAGACAAAGACTCAGGTTGACAAAAACTCAGTTTGACTCAGCAAGACTCAGCTTGGCTAGAGTACCCAAAACTGGCAAACACTCTGGCGTTGAGTAAGTGGCAGTCAGCAGCTTAAGAGTCCTCCGGTAATGAGGCAACCATCCGAAGGTGTGTGAGAAGGTTAACCAGAACCAGGCGCCACCTGGTGGTGGAGGGAAGGACACACAAAAACAACCCACAAAAACTGGATTCCTGACAGAACTGGTGCTGGCCCCTGTTCTGAAAACATAATACTAGATATGCTGGTGGAGATTCTCAGTCATCCAGGTCTTAATCATTCCAAAAAAAAACAAAAAAAAATCACTGGATTTTTTTCCAAGTTTGAAGTTCTTTTCCCATCCAGGAAACTTTTTTCAATTTGTGGAATAATATTTTTATTAAATATAAAAATATTTAATATTTTTCCTTGGCCCATTTCAAGAGATAAAATGTTTTGAGTGTGCCTGTCTGAATAGCAGCCACTATGCTGTAATGTTAAAGGTGGGGGGGACAGAAAGCAGTTCCCTCCCTACTCTAGACGAGGGTGAAGGGAGGGTCATGAGAAATAACAATTCACAGCCTCCTTCATGCCGTGAATGAGAGACCTGTGCTGAGTGTTTATCGGGCTAAAACTTATGTCCTCGATGAATTAAGGTGTTTTTTTTTCTTCTTCTTGGGAATAACCAAAT
>NW_015151007.1:310525-312243 GCF_000732505.1 Cyprinodon variegatus | reverse complement strand
AAGTTTAAACTGGTCGTTTAAAATACATGATAAAGATTGTTCCTCACAAGTTGAACTACAGCTGAAGGCATCAACGTTCTGATCCGAATCCTAAAGAGAATCAGAAGGAGCTAAAGCTTAGGGTGATGGGAAGGAGGCCTTCCAGCCTCAAAGAGAAATAGTTGGATCGTTTGGAGGCTTATTTTTCCACTGATTATTAAAGGTTGCATTGCAAAAAACATCTAGAAATAAGTAAAAATAAGTAGAAATAAGTGATTTCTCCTTAATTTGAGTAGGTAAATAAGATGATTTGCCAATGGAATTAGAATATTTACTCTTAAAATAAGATAATTAGATGATATGCACTAGAAGTAAGACGATGCAACGGTTTTCTTTTATTCTAAATGTAAATTGTCTTGTTCCATCAGCAAAGTGTCTCACTTAGCTCCTCGATTTAAGACAAAAAGCTCTTATTTTGTGAAAAAAATGACTTATTTAGAATTCTATGGTCTTTCACTGGAAAAACGATCTAGACATAAGAAAAAAATGTCTTAAATTAAGTGTATTTACCCTTAATAGGTAGGTAGGTAAATGAGATAGTTTGCCAATGGAATGAGTAATTTCACTCTTAAAATAAGACAGTTCAATAATATGCACTTGTAATAAGACAATGCAATTGTGTTTTCTTATTTTAAATGTAAATTGTCTTGTTCCATTGGCAAAATGTGTCTTTTTCCTCCTCAATCCAAGAAGAAATGCACTTATATTAAGAAAAAAATTACCTATCTAGACTTTGATTTTTTCCAGTGTGAAATACCATTTAGAAGAAAATAAAAATGATTTGTATATTTTAAAGGGAATCATCCTTTGGATCTTTGTAGAAATGTGAGACTCACTTCCTGTCTGAATAAAAATCATTATTCATCTAAATCTACCAGGGGTATGAATAATTCTGGACTCCTCTGGACGGGTTTGCATGGAGCAAAGATCAGATGTAGGTTCTTCATAATTGCTGCAGCAGTCAGACGGCTCAGGTGATGAAGACCAGAGGAGAAGCTCCTTCCTGTCTTCTCTAAATCCTCTGAATCGCAACAGGAACCAGTGAAACCAGAGCCGGTTTTTAAGACCGGTGGCCTGGTTCTGAGATTAGTTTGCTCTTCCTCCTCCCATCCTGTGTTACCCGAGCTGCCGGCAGAGGAGGAGGAAGAGGAGGATGTCTGACATTTCCTCCCGTCTGTATCTGCAGCCAGTTAATCAGATGAGTCCGGAGCTGCTGATGGGATAATGGAGGGAGGAGATGGAGCGATTGGTCGGCGGTGGAGGTGGATGCGGGGCGATGAACAGAGCCTCTATCAGGGCGGAGGTTATCAGAGCGACAGGCTGAGGAGCAGATCAGATCTGTCCTGTACGCCTCTCTGGTTCCTGTCCAAATCTTTTCTGAATCAAAGCTTTTTCACTCTAAAGCAGGAAGGAAGGAAGATCAGAGGCCGAGACCTCCATCACATCTTCAGCAAAACTACAAATATTTACATTTTCAAATAAAAGAAGTTTCACACAGTCATGAATTGTAAGTTTGATTTCCCCCCAGTTATCTTCAACAGAGAGGTACTGAGAGGGAAATGTTTAAAGGAAAAACATTGTTGTTTGCTGTTTCGGATGCCTCCTGGTCGCCTCCCTCTGTTTGAGTCATGTCCCATTGGGAGGAGGCCTGGTGGAAGGCCCAGGAGACGCTGGAGGGA
>NW_015151007.1:304850-309820 GCF_000732505.1 Cyprinodon variegatus | reverse complement strand
TGATGGATGGATGATGGATGGATGGATGGATGGATGGATGGATGATGGATGGATGATGGATGGATGGATGATGGATGGATGGATGATGGATGGATGATGGATGGATGGATGGATGGATGGATGGATGATGGATGGATGATGGATGGATGGGTGATGGATGGATGGATGATGGATGGATGATGGATGGATGATGGATGGATGGGTGATGGATGGATGGATGATGGATGGATGATGGATGGATGGGTGATTCATAGAACATCTTCCTTGGATGTGACAACATGAAACCACATTTATTCTAACCTTTACATTGTCTTTCAAGCTCACTGTGGAAAAACAAAGAATGCTAAAATAAATAATCAGAACCATTATGCCACCAGGGCAGAGCTTACTAGCCACTGGCAGCAGGTGGAGTGTCAGACAAGAAAGGGAGCGAAGAGACGCCTCTGTCCCATAAAACCAGGGACAAACAGGAGGAATGAGGATGGACAGCAGGAGAAGGTTTAAAGGAAGTTCTGCTGGGCCCTAAAGCTCTGAACAAACACAGTTTTGCTTCTGATCTGACTGAATATCAGGTCCTAAGAGGACGTGACGCTGATTGCTCCTCAACAGAGAATAGGGATAAACACAGCCCACATGATTTACTGCAGAGGGGGGTTACGGACTGAGATTGTCTCCAGGTCTATTTTATTTCACTTCTGTCGGATTAAACCTGGTTTCTCAGGCTGCTTAAGTGGAGCGTGTTGCTTATTAGCAGCGGCCTGTCCAGACAAGGTGTGAACTAATCAGAGGAACATCAGCAGGAATGTCTCTGCTCCGTGTAATTAGATTCCTCCAGCTGAGACCCGCATGTTTCAGCCAAGGCAATCACAGGTATTTAAAGGATGACTGACAGCAGGAGGAGAGGATCTCCTGTTCTAATGAGATCCGCTGAAGGTGGGCTCCTTTATTCTGCCAGCGTCCTGATACAGCTGGAACCAGCTGGAACCGGCCGGAACCAGCTGGAACCAGCAGGAACCAGCAGGAACCGGCTGGAACCAGCAGGAACCAGCAGGAACCAGCTGGAACCAGCCGGAACCAGCAGGAACCGGCTGGAACCAGCAGGAACCAGCAGGAACCGGCTGGAACCAGCTGGGACGTGATTCTGGGAGCAAATAAAGAAATGTATCTGGGTCACTGCAGAACCGGGTCAGAACTTTCTGTAGGAAAAGGTTTCAGCTGTGAGAGTAGATGGTTTGGATGTTTGGGATTAAACCTACATGTGATGAGCTGAACCGGATCCGGCCAGAACAGAACCAGACAGAACCCAAAACCACAGAGTGGAATAAGAGCTTCGCTGGTTTTATTTTGATCATCAGAGCTGAAAGAAAGTTCAAAGATTAACATTCAATTAAAGAAGAACAGAAGATAGAGAGATGAGGGGACATCCCACTGATTGATGTCCAAGAAGTGGACGTCCCAGGAACTGATGTCCTAGAAGTGGATGTCCTATTAACTGATGTCCAAGAAGTGGATGTCCCAGGAACTGATGTTCTAAAAGTGGATGTCTCAGAAGTGGACATCCCATTAACTGATGTCCAAGGAGTGGATGTCCCAGGAACTGATGTCCTAGAAATGGATGTCCTAGAAGTGGACATCCCATTGACTGGTGTCCAAGAAGTGGACACCCCAGTAACTGATGTTCTAGAAGTGGATGTCCTAAAAATGGACATCCCATTGACTGGTGTCCTAAAAATTTATGTCCTAGAAGTGGACATCCCATTAACGGATGTCCAAGAAGTGGACATCCCAGGAACTGATGTCCTAGAAATGGATGTCCTAAAAGTGGACATTCCATTAACTGATGTCCAAAAAGTGGACGCCCCAGGAACTGATGTTCTAGAAGTGGATGTCTCAGAAGTGGACGTCCCATTAACTGATGTCCAAGAAGTGGACGCCCCAGGAACTGATGTCCTAGAAGTGGATGTCTCAGAAGTGGACGTCCCATTAACTGATGTCCAAGAAGTGGACGCCCCAGGAACTGATGTCCTAGAAGTGGATGTCCTAGAAGTGGACATCCCATTAACTGATGTCCAAGAAGTGGACGCCCCAGGAACTGATGTCCTAGAAGTGGATGTCCCAGGAACTGATGTTCTAGAAGTGGATGTCTCAGCAGATTTAGCCAAAGGTCAGATAGTTAGATTTAGGTCAAAGGTTAAAGGTCACAGGGTCAGGAATTCGTCCACCCAAATGATAATGCTGCTGCTCTCCTGTAAGGAAGGAATACATGAAACTAAAACAAACTCACCACCTTCATCACCACCTTCAGCATGATGTGATCATCATCATCATCATCATCATCATCATCATCATCATCATCATCATCATCATCATCATCATCATCATCGTGGTTTTCTGGAAGCCTGTAGAATCTGACAGTAGTGAAACAGAACCCAGCTATGAGCTGGTTCTGATTCTGGTAAATTCGGAGGCTGCGCTGATCTGATCTTTGGATTCTCCTTCCTTTGGTTCCCCCACATGCTTCCTGCACAGATGTTACTTCCTGGACCAATGGTTGGACGCCATCCAGTCGCCATGGTGTTTACAGAAGGTCCTGATGGGGTCCGCAGTGGGAATGGGTTGAGCGGGTTTTATTGGGTTTGTTTGGCCGGAGAAAGGAGATGTTTTTTTTTTTTTATTGCTGTTTCCACACATGTCTATCTCCTGTGAAGTTCTGATCCGTGTCCTAACTCCCCCCCTGCAGACCTCCTGCCCCCCTCCACCATGAGTGACATCTACGAGTCGGCGGCCAACTCTCTGGGCCTCTTCAGCAGCCCCTGCCTCACCAAGGTGGAGCTTAGAGTGACCTGCAAAGGGATCTCAGACCGAGATGCTCTGTCCAAACCGGACCCCTGCATCATCCTCAAGATGCAGTCCCACGGGCAGTGGATGGAGGTGGGTCACCATGGTAACGGCTGCGGGTTTCTCATGCTATTAATTAGCTGAGATGTTTCTGTTCTCGGTCCAGAAACGTTGCTGTTAGGCTGCAGCATCCTGTAATTTAAGAGGGTTTTGTATAAAATTCTTCATCTTATTATTTAACCTGATTTATTTCTCCCCGTCCTTCCTGAGCTGGTGTTTCTTTTTAGCATTTAGCTTTATCATTAGGGACAAATGGAGGAATTTACTTTATTCCTGTTTTCATCTATGACCTTAAACAGGTTTGATGAAACTCATTTAAATTACAACTGAATGTCTCGTTAGAAGTTGAATCCTGCAGAAAATCCAGTTTAGTTCATCTCTATTTAATCATATTCAGTTTATTTCAGTTCCAAGTGATTTAGTTCACTTTGCTTTAAAGGAAAAGTCTGGTCAGCGAGAAATAATCAATCTATACCTAAAACTAATACTTTTGCCGTGATTTAATTTCATTAATGAATTGCGAGTTAATCAGTAAAAGTTTTTTTTGTGTGGTAAGCCTGGTGCACCGTGACCAGGGCTAACGTAAGCCTTGGCTGCTGCAGACAGGCTAACGTTAGCGCTGGTTGCTGCAGAGGGGCTAACGTTAGCGCTGGCTGCTGCAGATGGGCTAACGTTAGCGCTGGCTGCTGCAGACGGGCTAACGTTAGCGCTGGCTGCTGCAGACGGGCTAATGTTAGCGCTAGCTGCTGCAGATGGGCTAACGTTAGCCCTGGCTGCTGCAGACGGGCTAACGTTAACGCTGGCATACTAATGGGCTAATGTTAGTGCTGTCTGCTGCAGACGGGCTAATGTTAGCCTTGGATGCCGCAGACCGGCTAACAATAGCGCTGGCTGCTGCAGACGGGCTAATGTTAGCACTAGCTGCTGCAGATGGGCTAATGTTAGCCCTGGCTGCTGCAGACGGGCTAACGTTGACGCTGGCATACTAATGGGCTAATGTTATTGCTGTCTGCTGCAGACGGGCTAAGGTTAGCCTTGGCTGCCGCAGACCGGCTAACGTTAGCGCTGGCTGCTGCAGATGGGCTAATGTTAGCCCTGGCTGCTGCAGACAGGCCAACGTTAGCGCTGTCTGCTGCAGACGGGCTAACGTTAGCGCTGGCTGCTGCAGATGGGCTAATGTTAGTGCTAGCTGCTGCAGATGGGCTAACGTTAGCGCTGGCTGCTGCAGACGGGCCAACGTTAGCGCTGGCTGCTGCAGACGGGCTAACGGTAACGCTGGCATACTAATGGGCTAATGTTAGTGCTGATTGAGAAACGTCTTGTTGTCCACTGTTTCTGGTCTGTAGATTTTTCAGCGTCCTGCCGCTGAAAATTTTTATTTTCCGGATGTGGTTCTTTGTGTCTCAAATATGCAGCGTTTGGATTCTTCTCATTTCCGTCTCTATTTATTGGGTTAAAACCCACCCTGAACAAACTGGGTCAGAACTCCTGATAGGATGGGTTAGGGATAAAAGCTCACTTGTGTTTGTTTATTGAATGATTTCATCCAAACAAAGGCGTCCTGCAAGACTCCATCAGGCCGCTGCTTTGTGCTGATAAATGTCAGAAAGCATTTTCATTGATCTGTTCTCTGCCTCCTCGCCACCTTCTGTCACATTAATGTCATCGCCGCTGATTTAGAGGATGTTGACGGTTTTTCAGCTGCAGAAACATCCATCCTGCTGCTCGTCTTTTCCTGCCTCTGGAGATCGATCAGGTTAAACCTCCAGCCTGTTCTGCTGCTGAGCTGAACTCTGAGCCTGAAGCTCCACAGAGAAGAGCTACTTCTGCTCCTTCCAACCTTCACGTTTTCTGGAATAAAAAGCTTTTATGTGAGATCGGAAACCAATAAAGTCAGTTATGAACAATGCTGTCCTGTGTTTCTATTGGTTCATGTAAGTGTGTGTGAGAAAAGCCTCTAAGGGTAAAACCCACAGAACCAGGACAGAATTCAATTCTATTCAGTTTATTTCTATAGCTCCAATTCACATCATGTCATCTCAGGTCACTTTCCAGATCCAGATCAACCAGAT
>NW_015151007.1:302485-303696 GCF_000732505.1 Cyprinodon variegatus | reverse complement strand
TATTTAGTCCCAAATGCTTAAAAACATCAGAGGAAATCAGCCATCAGCTGGAGCGTCTCTGCAGTTCAGGTTCTGCTCTGACGGGTCTCTGATCCTTTTCTGTATCCTGGCTGCAGAGATGCTGCTGGCCGATGGAAGCAGCCAGTAAGGGAAGGCGGGGGACAGGTAACCAAACATGGAAACGCTATCAGCACAGAACAAGCATGCGTCATAAGGTCAGGAGGAAGCAGAACCCAGAGGAACCCAAACACGCATCCTGTTGAACTCTGATTCCTCTGTGAGCAGGAATGATGGGAACATGGAGGGAAGCTTTTAGGATGTGCATGATGCTGATTTAATCAGGAGAACCACATGGATCCACAGAACCTGGATCGATTTAAACCCCAGATGCTGTTTTAAACAGAGAAGCCACAGAGGAGCTGCTCACTGGCAGCCATGGTTAGATCGGCCAATAGGAGAAGAGTTTGCTCTGACTCAACGCGGATGAATTCCTGTCTGGTTTGTGTTTCCTCATCTATATCTCATGGCAGTGGTAAAGCAGTGAGTTTGACACACTTTACTGAAGCCACTTTATTGACTTATTTATGGTTTAAAGAGTGACTGTAGCAGCAGCAGATGTTCTAATGGCTGTAATTTAAGGCTGCTGCCTCCCTAAAAGCCGCCATTAAAAGCCCTGAGTGACGCCGGAGGCTAAACATGAAGCTAAGCTGCAATTAAAACTGTCTTGATCACTAAGAAGAACAAACATAGTAATTCAGAGACCTTCTCTGGATTCAGATTAATCCGGACATGTGAGGATCTACCTTCTCTTTCCCGGTCCTGAGTCACGACTTCAGCTCAGACGATCTGGTCAGAAGGTCTGTTTGCTCCATATCTATAGATCAGCTTCCTGCTGTTTATCACCTTACTGTTCTTACTAATTAAATAGATCCATAAAAATACGCTTAATAATGTTAGTGATGTTAATAAAGTGGTGAACTTTAAAGAGTTAAGTTTAAATGTTGTAAATAACATAAAAAAGGGAAGTTTTAGGAAAAACTCTTTCAAGATCAGTTTCTGTTATTAATACAAACTATTGAGTTAGCAGAAGAAATAAAGTCTTAAATAAAGCTCGGTGCTTCAGGATAACCTGTTTCAAGGTGCATTGTTGCAGATTTCGAATCCACTACTTTTTCATCCATTTAGTATTAGTTTCCGATTTTTCGGACACT
>NW_015151007.1:298880-300016 GCF_000732505.1 Cyprinodon variegatus | reverse complement strand
GAGACGCTGCTTCTGCTGCTATAGACGCTGCAGGACCTTTTGCTGCACCTTAATGCGCGTCAACCATTGAGTTTGCATGTAAACTAGCTGCTGCTTGCGTTCTGAACGTAGCATAACCGCTATAGTGACCTATATAGTGATTAGAGCAGACATTCGGACACAGATCATGTGACAGAACCAGAGCCCCTGGCTGGATGATTGATTATATATATATATTATTTCTGCCTGGTAACAGAGCAGAATGTCCCTTTTTTGTTAAATGATGATACATTTAATTCGGACATAAATGGTTGATTTTTTGGGTTGTGGATATCAGCTCCTTTCTGAGATCATTTCTGTGGTTTAATGGACTCCCAGATGAACCAAGCAGTTCTTGACGGTCTGTTTCTGGGTTTGTTGGACTCTTTAAATGACCCATTTTCCACCAACTTCAGAGTTTCACTATAATTTTTCCACACTGTGAAAATATGACCTACTTTAACGGGTTTAAGATTGGGATGAAAAAGTTTTCCTTTCTGGTTCTGAGTTGATTAAACTCCACAGCATGTCCAGTTTCTCATCAGGTTCCCATGGCAGCGGCCCGGTGTCTGGATGAAGCTGTTTCTAGCTGTAAATTGTTGTTATTGGGCTCCTCAGGACTCCCGCTGGTGGACGTTTCCTGTTCATAAATAAAGGAGCTGCTCTAACTCACCTCTTCCTGCCTGGTCAGCACCCACCTCTGCTTTTACCATGCTTCTTTAAATAGACGTAGAGGATTTGGTCTTCCTCAGTCCAAACGGACCTCTGATGGTTTACAGAGGCTGTCAGGATCCTGTCGTCAGCGCCAGCCGTCAGATAGGACAGAATAGCTGATGTGGAACAGTCAGAGCTTTGCTACTGATCCATTCTGCTGATGTGGATCTTAGACCTGACCTATCCTCATCCTTAGAGGAACCAGGTCTCCAGGGCTGCTTTAGCTTTCTGCTCCTGTGAGAGTCAGTAATCCAGTTAGGAGGGCGGCTGGACCTGTTTTCAACAAACAGCAAAAATGTTATTTGTGTAGAAAGTATTTAGCAAAAAACGACCACTTTCATATTCATTTAATTCAATTTTGAATCCAGAATATTTATAACTAATGTTAGATGGGAAAATGGCAG
>NW_015151007.1:293786-294200 GCF_000732505.1 Cyprinodon variegatus | reverse complement strand
AAACAGACAGCAGCAAACCATTTGAAAACAAACCATGCAAAGAGCAGTGTTGCCAACTTAGCGCTTTTTAGGGTTTATAAAGGAATAAGTCACTTTAATTTAATGCTCTTTTAATACTCTTAGAAATAATTTTAATGCCATCAACAAGTACCTATGGCTCTCATATTTATATATAAAACTAAACTAAAACTTGATCATCTTTACCGTTGACAGGCTGCAGCCATTTCCCGAATTTCTCGTTTTCCAGACACTTTAGCTGAAGTTTGCATTTTCCTCATTCTCTAGATTTTTCTCAGCCTTGAGCTTCTTTTCCGAACACGCGGTTTTACGATCAACCGGAAGCAGTTTTGCTCAAACACGCGGAGACAGTTATATCTGATATATCGGACAAAATTGTTTTTATAACTGTTTTTT
>NW_015151007.1:289328-291031 GCF_000732505.1 Cyprinodon variegatus | reverse complement strand
ATTCTATTAACATTTCTCTATCTGGAGAATGGGGCTGTTTTATGTCTTCTCCATTCAGAGGGGCCTCCTGCCTGTCTTTGCCCAGGGCCCCACATTTCCTAAATCTGCCCCTGATTAAAATGTTGGTTTTGTCTCTAGCGGGACGTTAACTCTCTAATCGAACATCTAGGATGACTTCCGGAGTGACGTGGTCCCACAGAGCAGGTTACTCCTGTTCTCTGATGCAACTAAAGCCTCCTGAGTTGAGGAAGAGCCGTTTGCTGTGGCCTCACTGCAGCAGAGCGGCGGCGTCTCCGTGGGATTCAGAGACTTCCTGCCGAGCCACTAAAAGCTTGTTCACATCTGAGGGATGCTGTAGGTAATCAAAGTGTAATGGAGGTTTCATTATGGAGGATGTTTTCTCTGCGGCTGCATTGGTAAATGTTTTATTGGCTCTGAAATCAGTGTCTTCTGATCTTCCTCTTCATCCTCACGTTTGGCTCCATCTCAGATGGCTCTGGGTTCAAAGAAAGCGGCGTGAGATGTTTCTGTGGCTTCTTCTGCTGCATCGTTGTGCTTGAAGCAGAAGAAGAAGATGAAACATTGTTTGATGGAGCGAGCAGCGAGAGGAAGAGGCAGGAGTCAGGAGGAGTTAGTGGAGATGTTTCTGCAGAGAGAGACAGGAAGTTAAGAAGTTAAGAAAAAAGAGAGCATAGAAAGTGTGGACTGCTGGAAGAGCTGCAGTGAACTGGTTAAAAAAAAAAAGCTCACATGACCCAATCAGAGACGGGTCGACCCTCTGAGGTCACAGAGGAGCATCGATACGCTGCAGGATATGAAGATTGTTGGAGTTATTATTGTCAGAAAACGGTGTTGGCTTGGAGGACCCAAATGCAGAAACAAGTAGGCAGCGGTGAATTTAAGTGGGTTTAATTAGGTTCACAGAAACTGAGGCAGGAATCAAAAAGTCCAACAAAATAACAAACGATAAATAGATAAATAAGGTGACCGAGCACTTAAAACAACAAAGAAACATTTAACAAAGCAAACATTCGTATCACCAATGGATAACAGATGGAGAGAGACGCAATGCTGGAATAAATGTTCGTTTCAGCCGATACAAGAATAACACAGCTAATAAAAGCCTTAAAAAAAGTTCTGTTAAGTGTTTTTAATTAGGTTTCAGTTTTACTTTGCTCCATGTTTTCTAGTTTTATTGGTTTAATTCCTATTTTGTTGTGTTTTCTGTATATATTTGAGTTTTTAGGTTTTTATTTGTTGCCCTCTGTTACCCTCCTTTTCCCTAGCTCCTTTCTAGACTCCTCTCTTCACACCTGCTCCCAATCAGCTTGTTAGTCCACTCTTTGTTCAGTCCCCCATATATATTCTCCCCTGTGCAGTTCCTCAGTGCTGGTTCCATGTCTCCATGGTTCTGGTTGTTTAACATTTTAAGGTGGATTCTTGAATTTCTGCCTATGTTACCTGTGATCACTACATTAAAACGGCAAGAACTCCCCTCTGCCTCCCTATCTCTGCATTTGGGTCCTCAAAACCTCTAGCCTCGTGAGACCATCCTGATCTCGCGAGCTTTCAAGGTTTCACTCGCAGATCAGTCTGGAGACTCTCCGTTAAAGAAAATTTGGAGCCGTTCGCCAAACGAACGTCCAATCAGCGTTGGCTTTGAGGCGGGTTGAGGTATGACGCAACGAGAAGAGCGACAGTTC
>NW_015151007.1:284753-288986 GCF_000732505.1 Cyprinodon variegatus | reverse complement strand
AAAGAGAGGCTAATGAGGGAATTGAAAACAGGTGAGGGCAGGACAGAAAACAGAGCAAGAGAAAGAGGACACAAGAGGGCAGTAGAGGACAACAAATGGAAAAACCTGGAAGACAGGAACCAATAAGAAAACAACAAAATAATAATGAAATAACTAGGATAATGAAACATGGGGGAAAGAAAACTAAACACTAGGAATCAAGGAGTAAGGAAAGATAGAATACTCAAAAGAAAAACATAACAGAAACAGAAACCTAACAATTATGATTTCTGTCTTTATCATTTTATTCATTTATATCTTTTATATTGCTTTTAATCATTTGTTTTGCTTTGTTACTCTCATCAGTGGAAATAGTGTATGCAGGTCATAAGACGGTCAAATGTTTTGCGAGAATGCTTTCCTGTTTTTCATTTAAGAAACACAGAAGTTAAAAGTTCATGTTCCCCGACACCTTTTTTAAAAGCGTATACTGAAACCAGACAAGTTCCCCATCTTAAAAGTTCATGCTATGTCTAAGAGATTGCGTAATCGGAACTAACACCTGCTGTTGTAATGTGTTGACTGTTCAATAAAAAAGCCTGCAAGCGTGGAGCAAGACGAAGATGCACAGAGAGATCCTAAAGCTCTGTGTACCTTCCACTTTGCAAAGCACGGTCAGGAAAAATCTTACAGTCTTTGTTTCATTCTTTATAGGTTAAAGTCGGGGAAACTTAACAAGATTAACCTCAAAACTTTTCAAAGTATCTCAAATTAACTGAATACTAAAGTTAAAAATGATGTGGTGCTGTTCAAGTGATACAGACTCAGTGATTGTAATGAAAATTATTATTTTTATTTTCTTTACTGATTAACACTAAATTCATTAAATCACAGTGAACGTATTACTTTCAGGTATAAATAATGATCTAATTTTTATTCCTCGCTGAACGGACTTTTCCTTTAAAGAACAAATAAATTTCTGAGGTTCTGTCTGTAGGACCGCTGCAGCTAACGCTCCCCAGTCTTTCCTGTTTGGCTCCGCCTTCGTGGCTCTGATGGTGGTTCTGTTCACACAAACATCAACCAGCCACTGGGTAATCAGATCAGCTGAATGACATCCTCAGGCGCTAATTAGAGAAACTTCTCAGCAGTCATTTTCTACGGTTTGAACTAATGAGGGAAGCGGCAGGACGGGTCCAAATGTCTCCGTTTCATTAACATAAACAGAAAAGCCTCTGAAGTGGGATGAACCAACGTTGAAACGTCTTTAATTGTAGCTGCAGCCTGGCGGCCAGCTGTTAACGGGAGGAGATGTTGGACCATCACCTCCTCTCATCTCAGTCTGACTCCTTTCAGAGTTTCTATAGATCTGTCTGTCCTCCCGCTGCCATGAGCTCACAGAGATGTTTCCTCCCACAGGTGGACCGGACAGAGGTGATCCGCAGCTGCGTCAACCCCACCTACTCCAAGGTCTTCACCTTGGACTTTTATTTTGAAGAGGTGCAGCGTCTGCGCTTCGAGCTGTATGACATCAACAGCGGGCACAACGGGCTGAGGGAGGCCGACTTCCTGGGGTCGGTGGAGTGCACGCTGGGACAGGTGAGTCCCTGCAGAGTGTTGGGAGGGAGAGGTCGGATATTTCCGGTCTAGTCCTGCCGATTAGATCCAGGCCTTTTTGGAAAATAAAAAAAAGATCAAGATTATCATAATGTTCATATTTATTTTTGCAAAGTGATATTTCTTAGTCCCTATGGAACCGTCCATATTGATGGAACCCCCCTGGAAGTGCATGAAGTGGTTTGATCCGGCCACTGTTGCCAACTTAGGGCCTTTGTGTGTATATTTAGCAACCTTTAGGATCCATTTCTACCTAAGAACTAAAATATATCCAGAATACACCACAAAATAGGAATGAAACCAATAAAATTAGAAAGCAAAGAAAAAATTGATCAAAGTGAAACTGAAAACTTAAAAGAAAACTTATTAGAACCAACACTGTGATAAATAATTTTATCATTTGAATTTAAATATGCATGTTTTTTGTTTGTTTAACTCGTTTTCTTAGCTGATCTAATATCAAAAAAGCTACACTAAAAACAAAAAATCGCCAAAGCTTTTATTATTTGGAAATCTGAGTAGTTTAGAGGCACATTTAATCAGCTGATTATCTCTCCCTCCTCACATTTCTCCGTTTATGTGTTTCTTGTTTCTCTAAACGTTTACATCACCAAATCACTGTTAACCGTTGGCCAAACATCTCATAACGAGCTCTGACTATATAAACTAAAGGTCAAAGGGCATCAGTAATTTTTTCAAACATTCTTCTTTGTTTCAACCTTTGCTGCCGCTGTAGACATCGCTTTATGGGGAGTTTATTGCATTGACTCATTGAATCTTCAGCAATCTCTCACACTAAGCATGCTTGTAGCGACAGTGGAGAGGAAAAACTCCCATTGAACAGGAAGAAACCTCCAGCAGAACCAGAACTACATCTTTCATTTAAATCCTAAATCTAAGTAGATCCATTAAATCTTATATATAATCTTAAATCTAAATTTCAAAGTATTTAACTTATATATTTAGATACAACATATATATTTGCTTTAAGATTTATATTTAGTGTTATCTGATAGCTATCTAATCTTTTTTTCTGTAAGTCATAAATGTTTTTAAAAAGCACTAAATATGTAGAAAGTAGCTCAAAAACATAAATGTAATAATTAATTTTTGTTAACTTCTTATATTGACACACGATATAGATTGTAAAGACGCCTCTAATGTTATTTCAAAAGTCTGTTATAGCCAAAACCAATAAGAATTGATTCGCTTTCAGTTTCCTCTTAGTTTTTGGAGCAGAAGCTGCCGGTCGGCCAATGGGAGCTAATCAGTTCCTGTGAAGGTAAATGAGGCTGGATCAAATCAGAGAGGAGCGAAACCTAAGAGCAGCGTTCAATAAGTAATGCCCCTGACCCTCTTCCAGTTCTTTGATCTAGCTGAAATTTTGCACGTGCAATTATTTATATGTCTACAGATTAAAGAGCAAATTACAGCTCTGAACTAATTGTGGTTTCTGATTTATAGGTGTTTGAACCAAGCCTGAAATGGAGCCTCCTGAGTGTCAAGCAGCGATCTGGTTTTTGTATTTGAAAGGACGCACACCACAGGAGACTTGTGATTAAATGAAAGTAACTTATGGTGATGATGCCCCATCTTATGACCTTACAAAATGTGATATGATGGAGCATCATCATCATCAAGTCTCCATTTCAGACTTGACTGTCATGATTTAATTAAAGATCTGACCCAAAATCCAGAAGACCAAACAGAGAGACCAGGGAAAAGTTTAACAGGTTTATTAAGAATATAGAGATGAGTCCAGTGCTGGCCTGAACACTGTCAAACCGGAACTGGAAAGTGAGGGGAAGACACTGCGGTTAGTTCAGGCTCAGTGGGAAATTAGATTCTTTGGTTTGAGTTGGAGGAATAGGTTGCAGACTCACTTCTCCAGGAAAAGGTGTCCTATATGGAATCCAGTCTGTGTGGAATGTTCCAGAGATTGTCTTGTTTGGTGTTGGGTGGACTGGGTTACTCTGACTGCGGTTGTTCCTTGGTGAATAGAGAAGCTGACTGCCACTCAGATTTCCTGCGGTACTTGAACGGGCTGTGGTGCAGATGAAACCTTTGCTCGGTGTGAAGCTCAAACGACCTCTTGGGGAAAGTGGGTCCAAATGTCCTGTTTGGAACTCCTGCTCAGTTAGAAGCTCAGTTGATCCTTCCAGGGAGAGAAGATCCGAACGAATCCAGTTTGCACGATGACTTCAGTTAAGACTCTGGTTGACAAAAATTCAGTTAGACTCTGGTAAACTAAGCATGGCTAGAGTACCCTGTATTGGCAAACACTCTGGCATCGAAGTAGTGGCAGTCAGCAGCTTAAGAACACTCCACAGGTAATGAGGCAACGAGCTGCAGGTGCTCAGGGAGGCCGAATGAGGACGGGGCACCACCTGGTGGCGGAGGAAAGGAAACACAAAAACAGACCACACAAACTGGATTCCTGACATTAGCTACGTTTACATGCGCAAAATTTCCCCGATCCGATCCAAACCTTGGTTGATCGGAAATTTAAAATCTCCGTTTACATGGACACTAAATGAAATGATCCGATCATGACGTGTGTATACATGTACCAAGCGTTGGATCAGATTAAATCTTTTAAGAACTTCCTGCCAAACTTGGCAGTTCTGTCTGCGTCTG
>NW_015151007.1:282513-284438 GCF_000732505.1 Cyprinodon variegatus | reverse complement strand
AGGCCTTCAATCCGATTAGTTGTGTCCAGGTAAACGTAGCTAGTGACTAATTTTAAACACCTCTAAATCAGAAACTACCATTAGTTCAGAGCTGTAATTTGCCAATTAATCTATAGAGATATAAATTATCGCACATTATCAGCTAGATCTAACCACTGAAAGTGGGTCAGGGGCATTAATTATTGAACGCCCCTGGTACAGATAAAGGTTGGTGAACAAACATATTTCTTACTCGCACACCTAACTTGGCAATTAAAGTTGATTCTGCTGCTAATAATTGAGTTAATTTTATATATTTTCATCCTGGAGACATTTAATCTGCAGTAATGAAGAAGGTGGAGATTTTTCTGTCACTCTGTGTCCTCATCAGACCGAAGGCGACGCTCTTCTGCACAGGTTTTATTTAATATGCTCATCAAAAACTCAATCAGACACAAAGTCAGGCGAGGAGCTAAGATCCCATGAGACTCTACAATAATTCAGAGTTAGTTTGAAAAGGTTTTACTTTCCTCCGTCTGCTAAGGCACTTTGAGTTCCTCTTTTCATTTTCTACCACTGTGAGTTTAATTTCCTGCAGAGACCTGAGAGAGCGAGGCGAGTCAGTAAACAAGTCAGAAAATAACACCGTACTCTGGGGCGAGACGGAAACCTGGCACAGAGTGTGTGTGCATCTAACATGAGGGTTGATTTGTCAATAATAAGTTTTATAACTCAGAAAAATATTCCATTCCTTTTTTTCCCCCTAATCCAGTAAAAATTCAATAACAGCCCTAGGAAGTTTACAGAAATCTACTTCTCTGTTTTTCAGTCTTATTCCTTTGTTTCTGTCTGAAAATCATTTTATCTGTCGGGATAACAGCTGCTTATTTCTACTGAACATTAAAAAGATGTCAGAAGTTTTTCTGGATACATAAATCATTTATTGTTGCCTCAAAGATTACAGCTTGACCTGCACTGCAAAAAAATTGAAATCTAAATAAAATAAGTGCGCTTTTTCTTGAATTAAGGAGGTAAGTGAGACACTTTGCAAATGGAACAAGACAATTTAGATTTAAAATAAGAAAATTGCATTGTTTTATTTCAAGTGCATTATATCTAAGACTAAACATACTAATTCCATTGGCAGATCATCTTATTTACCTACTCAATTTAAGGGGAAATAGACTTATTTTAAGAGATTTTTGCTTATTTCTAGATTGTTTTTGCAGTGTGCTAGAAGAGACCGGAAATGGAGATGAATAAACACTGCAAAAACCATCTGGAAATGAGTAAAAATGTCTTAAAATTAGTGTATTTAGCATAATTCAAGCAAGTAAATAATACGATTTGCCAATGGAATGAGTATTTTTACTCTTAAAATAAGATAATTAGATAATATCCACTTGGAATAAGACAACGCAATTGTTTTTTCTAATTTTAGATGTAAGTTGCTTTATTCCATTGGCAAAGTGTATCACTTAACTGCTTAATTCAAGAAAGAAATGCTCTTTTTTAAAGAAAAATTAACTTACTTAGATTTCAATTTTTTGCAGTGAACCCGTATGAGTGTGGAAGCACTGGGGAAAAGCTGAATTTCAAGTTTAATTTAAATGGTTTATAGTCGGGCAGAATTGAACAAATGATAATTTAGCTTTTTATATTTAACAGGATTTAACTCTGAGATTATTGATGTTAAATGAACAGAAAGATGAAGCAGTGGAACAAAATGCAGAGATGACAGGTTTCCATGGCTGCTGCAGCTCAGACAGACAGAAAACTCAGCTTCAAACAGGCAGGAAAAAAGCCGCTCATTCTGCATTAAATATTCAATCCTGAGTGACAGGCAGAAAATTATTTCAACTACAGTCCATCAAAATGGCCCTTCCCAGTCAAATGGCAGCAAAATCCCCTCCAACTTCCAGCCACTGGCCTTCTCCTGGGCGTGA
>NW_015151007.1:279870-280829 GCF_000732505.1 Cyprinodon variegatus | reverse complement strand
AAAGTGGAGACATTTCGAACGGCTACTACTGTAAGTCATATTTCTGTAATTTTGGCTCAAAGATTAACTTTTATACCAGCCAATGGGCCAATAGTTTGAACTAAAACCTATTTGATCATATAAGTGCCTTTATTTTAGAAACATAAAAAAATGATTAACTCACCTGTGAAGCAGTTACACCTGCTGCATCTTGCTGTGCATCATTTTCGGCAAGGATTTCTTGGTACATGTCCTGCAGGATCTCATTTCAGGGCTTCTTTGATGTTGGGTTAGCATCTTCCTGGCATTTTATCCACAACACACTGCAGCATAGTCCGAGCATCCCCCTTCTTGCAAGAGTCAAAGTAACGGTCTTTGTAACGAGCATTAACCATTGTTACAGTGACATAGAGTGGTTCATCTCGCAAACCATTAAAGCGATTACAAACAGCTCAGACTTGGCGTGTCTCGAGGATTTTGAGAAGTTTTTTGAATCCAGTATTGCCCACCATGGAAAAGGTTGGCTGTCTAACGCAATGCACTCAACGATTTTTGTTGTATTTCCGTTTCTTCTTGATTGAGTCTTTAAGAGAAAGCTATGTTGATTTTTTCCTCGAGCTGAGGTTCAGGTTGCTTGGCTTTACTTTGCTGAAGAAACGCTGTGTGTTTCAATGGGTGGTGCTTCCTTAAGTCAGATATTAAATCTAGTCTTGGTTCCTCCTCGCAAACTTCAAATCATCTCTTGAAATTAGTGTTGCGCCGAGGCCATTTTTTGGCCACAATAACGATACTCAATACCTGCATACTACTTGGATGCCTTTGCTAGAAGAGATGGCTTGAATTTCCTCCTTTTCTCTCTTCTCATTGTTCCTGCTCTGCTGAAAGGACACCGCGTGTCCTTTTCATATTGGCTGGAACTTGCAGAACTTGCAGGTGTAGGTTTTGAGGTTCTCCATGGTAAAAAAAAAACCAACTTGCTG
>NW_015151007.1:277163-278807 GCF_000732505.1 Cyprinodon variegatus | reverse complement strand
AGAGGAATCCTGGTCAGATGGACCTTCTCAGCCTGATGCTGCAGAGCAGCAGCTCTTCTCTGAGCTCCACTGGATGATGGAGCTCCTCTCCTCACCTTTAAGGCAGAAGCAGCAGAAGCAACTCAGATCGGTCACTTTTATCGAGGATCCTGCTCTTCCAGCAATGATCCACATCTCAGGAGGTCATGGATGGAGGAATGTTCACCTTTCAGCTCAGCTTCTTCTCCACCAAAGACCTTAGAAACATCCTCATGACTGCAGATGAAGTTCTAAACCTTCTTTCTATCTTCTTTCTATCTGTGAGTTCCAGCCTGTTCAATTCCTTCTCCTTAGCCAGTGGTCATCAGGCAGGCGGATCAGAGAGAACTTCCTGATCATGGTCTGATCATTATGCTCTGAGGGAACCAGGTTTATCACTGAAGAACAGAGATTGATGGAGCAATGATTTCATACATCTTCTTACTTCTTCTCCTCATTGCTTCTGCCAGCAGCGTCACTCGGATCGGCTGCCAGCTCCTCCAGCAGCCAGATGGTCGGATGCTTTCTGCTAACAGGCCTGGAAGAAGCTTTCAGAAGAAGCAGAGTTGTGGAATTTCAGCTCTACCTTTAGGTTTAGTGTCTTCCTTTGACTTCTGCTGAAAATGGAGACTGAATTTAGTTCCCCACAGACGGACGACTTTCCTACTCTTTCCCTTAGTGAATAAGACCGAGGAACCCGCCGCCGTCTGTCCGTTAGAGCAGGCATCCCCAATGTGGGTCCTGGAGGGCCGCCGTCCTGCAGGTTTGAGAGGTTTCCTATTCCAGCACAGCTGATTTTATTTGAAAGCTGATCAAAAGGCTTTTGCTGAACTTTAATCATCCTGATCTAAACCAGGTGTAACCAATTAAAAATCAGCAGGGTCCGAATAAAGAAAATTAACAATCAGTAAAGATCGGGAGACATTTTTAATTATAATCTGTTACTTTCAACTGAATTTAACACTGAAATAAAATGAAGGAGCAGCAGTTTGAGACTTGAATCTGAAAAGTGGTTTGAAACATTAATTCTTGTCAATTTAAAATATATATTTTTCAGTTTATAAAAAACACCTTTTTAAATATATATATTTTTTAAGTTTAAAAAAAATTATTTTGCATGAACTTCATGGCTTTAAAGTAGCTCCATATGCCAGGTCGCCTGACTATCCAGTTTCTCACAGCAAAAAACAAACAAAATGGCCGCCATCCTAGTACTTTACATTGAAAATGCTACAGTTTAAGGAAAGCTGCTGCATTTAACTGCATGCTAATGAATGCATATTATTTCCATATTTGGTCGCAGGATGTAGGAATTAGTTTCACCAAATCATTTAGTGTCTCCTCAGAATAATGTGTCTGTTTAAAGTCATCACTAGATTTGATCATTATAATCATAAAACGGACAAAGTGTCAGGGGTTACAAAACATAGAATCTCCTGTCCTCCACTTTATGCACAGTGCTGCCTGTGAACCAAAGGAGCTGATAAACAGAAGCATGATGTGAAAACCCATGAGTCACATGACTTGATTGAGATATTATAGAATAATTAAAGGAAAAGTCGCTCATATTAAGAATTTAAACTTCTGAAAGTTCTTTAAATCTGAAATGATTCCATCCTGTTCAAT
>NW_015151007.1:272416-275158 GCF_000732505.1 Cyprinodon variegatus | reverse complement strand
TGTTTTCCTCCTTCAGAGGAAGCCACATGGGGGAACAGTGCATTCTGCTGGGTGTCCTATGAAGACGCCTCTGTTACTTAATGTCCTAGGAGGCCTCAGCTCGGTCTGGGACCTTCATTCTAGGTCCAATAACGTAAATACGTGGACCTCAGGGCTGCGGTGCCCATCAGCGGACTCAGCTGGCTCTGATTCTGCAGAACATCCTACATTTTGATTGTTTTATGTTTGTGTGCAGATCATCTCCCAGAGGAAACTGTCCAAAGCTCTGCTGAGACCAGGAGGAACGGTCGGGAAAGCCATCATCACTGTGAGTCTCACCTCCTCACTCACTCTCCCCATCAGTCTAATCCCCTGCAGGCAGAGTCTGCTCATTTCTCCTGGAGTGCTTATCTTTTCCCTGTTGGACCACACATTCGCTTATTTCTGTCATTTTCCAGTTGTGAACCGGATCAGCAGCTTTTCCTGTCGGTTTGTCGTCTCTGAGGAGCGGATCAAAAACACAATCAGTCGTTTCATTTCACCAGAAGCCTTCTGCTGGAAAATCTCCCCTTCCTATGATCCCCTTCACCTCCACCAACCTGAAACGCTTCATTGACTTTTATTTTGAAGGATTTAGGAACAGGAAGCAGCTCTAGCGTCAGTCTCTCATCTATTTTCACTTTTCTATATCTAATAATGTTCTCTTTCTGTTTAATTTAACGTGTGTTTTTATTTAAGTTCATTTTTTTCCCCTTTCTTCATTCTCTTCGGTTTTGCGTTTTTCTTCCCGTTTTCCGCTCATTCTTCTGGGATGAGGAGTTCTGTCCGTTTCCATGGAGACGAACGGATCTGATCAGATGAAATGATTCGGATCAGAACCATGAAACCGTTTCCTAATTAAAGAATTATCACATCAGACTCTTGGTTCCTTTTCAGCAGACATGAGATGAACGCAGATCTATGTTTATAGAATAAATCTGAAATCTTTTGTAAAAACCAGAAGAATTTAGCTGTTTGAGCTGAACTCTGATTGGTTGAAAGAAACCAGGAAGTTTGATCACTGAATTTTAATTCCTGCGTATTTTATTTTCTCTTCTGAGATTCTGTTCTAGAATCTAACTGGATCATCTTCATCAGGTTCCTGTCTGGCTTCCTCTTCCTCACCAGCTTCATCTTCATCCATAGAATCCCTCAAAACTGACCATAAAATACGTATTTATTCTTTTATTTAAATAGTTATCTAAAGCATGATTTTATTATATTAAGTTTACCTTTGCAACGTAACGAGCACAATCAAATAATTAAATGTCCCAATAAATAAACACAAACATTTAAGATTAATTAAAACATTTAATATTTAAAAACATTTCAAATGAATTATTTTAATATCATTTAAAACATTGGAAACTATGATTTAAATAACTTAATATTTAAATTATGAAATTATGAATTAAATAATTTAATATCGTTTAAAAACATCTAAAATGAATAAAAAAAATATATCATTTACAATCATTTGAAATTATAAATTAAATAATTTAATATTTAATTATATATGAATTCTATAATTTTATATAATAAAAATTTTAAATGAAAAAAAGTATAAAATTATACATTAAATAAAAATATTATGTGAAAAAAAATGATGTGTTTAATAATGAATATAATTATAATGTATAAATAAATATTCAGTGAATTAGTTTTAGAGTTTATATTCTTGGGGGGGGGTGTCTGGTCTGTTGTTATTTTTGTTGCGACCGGCTGAAATGTCTGAGGCCCCCCCGTTTCACGACATCCCTTCAGGTTGACCTTTGACCCTGCTGCCCTTTGGCACCAATCTTCCTCATTTCCCTGCAGCTTCAGGCTGTTCTGCAGATTTCTCTGCTGCCGATCTGAATGTTTAGTGTTTGATATTAACTTAATGACGGCGTCTTAGTCTCGTTTTCAGCTTCTTCTCAAAGGAAATGTGTTTTTTGGGATAATCTTCAGGTCTCAGCAGAGGAGCTGACGGGGAACGATGACTACATCGAGCTTTCCTTCAGCGCCAGGAAGCTGGACGATAAGGTAGCAGCTTCTGTCTCTGAGATCCATCTTTGCTTGAATGTGTTAATAAAGGATCTAAGCAAATAACATTTTACTGTTTAACCAAAGTGTCTGTAACTTGTTTTGACTCTGACTAGTTTCCATTATTGTCAGTAAGGAGGAACGAACGCTGCCCAGGCAGAACAGGGCTGATTACCGAGCAATAATGGCCGTATGATGAACTGTTCTCTCTTTGCAAAGATATGAAAACAGAGTTCAGACTGAGTGAAATCCATCAACCTCCGTTTATTTAACTGGAGGGAATAGTTGAATACTTTTTCCCCACTACATAACCTAATAGGTTCCAATTTTTTTTTTATTTTTGTTAAAAATAAGTTTAATAATGTGTTAGGAAGAGTTTTTTTTTTTTTTTTATTCAGTGAATTTTTAATCCAGCTGGAACAATAAATGGTTAAAATATAATGATGTACCATTTTTTTTAACTCTGCATATTGTAGAAAAATATGAAAACCTTCATGTTTTGGTAAAACAGGAAACTCACGTGTTTAAATCGATAACTTTTTTCCCACGTTGGGATATTTCCAGAGGATCAAATGTTGGGGTGACCCTCGTTCTCTGAGATGAGCTGCATGTCAGACGGCTTCCCCCTGAAATATGAAAGCCTTGTTAATACGGCTAACTACGGAAGAGGATTAGGGCCACTGAAAACAAAAAAAAAAG
>NW_015151007.1:268362-269510 GCF_000732505.1 Cyprinodon variegatus | reverse complement strand
AAACAGGCAGTACACAACAAAAAACGGCGTCTAAAAAATAATAAAAAAATATAGTGTTTTAAGTGAATAATTGCTTATTTTGAGCAAAATAATCTGCCAGTGCAGCAAGCAAATGAGACTTGGTAATATTTCTTAAAACAAGAACATAATATCCGAGTAGTAAGCATCCAAAAAAACTTAAATCAAGTATAAAAATGTATTTTAAGATTTTTTTCTCTTATTTTAAGCAATTTATTCTCATTTATTAGTCATTATTGGTTAGAGTTAAATGTCCTCTAACCAATTATTGCTAAAAACAAGCATACAGCTGATGCTCTCTTGCTGTCAGCGTAGGGATTGAGGAAATGTTCGTGTTTTATTCCAGCCTTGCTTCAGTTTTCCTGTCTGCAGGATGTTCCTCAGGCGGCTCCAGGTCTAACATCCTCTCTCTGTCTCCCTCAGACGGTCATGAATAATCTCAATCCTGTGTGGAAAACCTTCAAAGTTTCTCTGAACTCGCTCTGCAGCGGAGACCACGAGCGGAAGCTGCAGGTAAAACTCTCAGCGTCTCTGATGTCAGTCGATGGATGTGGCGGCTCCAGGCGGTCTGATTGGCTGCTGCAGGTCAGACGGTGACAGAAAAGGTTTCGCTGCCTCTGCCTCCATCAGCCTCAGAAATTCAGCAGCCTGATGTTTGGATCGTCTTATTTCAGCAGCGTTTAGCCGTCAGGAAGAAGCTTTTAGCTTGGAATATTTCACAGGGTCTGCACCTTGGAGAATCACATCTTTAGGCGTTACTCTGCAAGATCTTTTTAAAATACTCTCTGAAATGACTTGGAATGCAGCTAACTTTTGTCTTTCTTCTAACACCACTTTTGTCCTTCTTATGGGAAGTATGTGTGGTTGATTAGATCCGCTGCGCATACACTGTACGATTTTTTCAATCGTTGCTCGCAGCTACAGCTCACACTCTATGACGAAACCTCAGGGTTTAAAAGTTCTCAGCTCACGATGTTTGTTCTCACGCTGTGCGACCCGACGCTCTGATGCGATCTGTCTGCTCATTCTGTACGTCTAAAAACCAGGTGGGACTCAGCTCCGCAGTGAGATGGCGCTACTCGGACTCGTCTATCTGGAAGCCAAACCAGTAGCAGAGGAACATGAAGCTC
>NW_015151007.1:263553-265024 GCF_000732505.1 Cyprinodon variegatus | reverse complement strand
ATTTATTTATGTAACGATCCAGAATCCCCTCATCTCATTGGTCGAACCAAGTGTTGCTCGCGGTGAAGATAGCGGGAGACAGATTAGCATCACCAGGCTCGGACTGGGAACGATTTTTGGTCCTGGCATTATTCCATCTACACAGGCCCATCTGCCAGTCTAGGCGGCATGAGGGCAATGAAATAGAATAATGCAAACAGATGCTAAACCCCATCATGCATTGCAACTTATTTTTGCAAAATATTCTAACATAAATTCGCCAAATATAAGAGGGACTTCGTAGTTTGGTTTAAAGAAAGCATTTTAGTTTTATTATTATTCAGGTTCTTGCAAGGATTTTACAGTTTGAAGAAATAGAAAATGACACCATATTCCAACCGTCACCAGGATGAGCATGAAGGAAGGGTTATATATACTGCAGGCATCATTTAGGGAGTTAACATTGGATCACTGCTTCAGCTCCTTCAGTTATTTACTGTCACAGGTACGAGCTTCAGCCGGAGTATGTGTTTGGGCCGCTATGATTTAAGGAGGGCCGGCCCTCGCACGCTGACATTAGGCCCCGCCCACCTCTCAGGTTACCAGTCTGTGTCATGAAGGGATTAGATGTCTAACCCATATGCAGAAACACACGGAGGTTAGGAGAAAGTTCAAAAGGTTTATTGACAAAAGGTGTAAATAAAATGTGAACAGGAACTTGGGTGGTCAGACTGGTCCCGGCTGGATCTCCACTGAGGAGGACAGAGAGGTTAGAGGAGTTCCAGGTAAACTGCTGTTTATCAGATGATGCGGGGAATACCTGCTTAGAAGTGGAACTGATCAGCGGGGGGGGAAACTTGAGGGTCCAGAGGCTAGTAGGCAGGCAGAGGGCTGAGGGCTAGCAGAGACTGAACTGAGTGCAGGCGGGCGGAGAACTGAGAGCTTGGCAGAGGCAAACTGAGTGCAGGCAGGCAGATTCCAGGTTGAGGTCTCTCTCTCTTCAGTGTTTCAGGTTTCCAGGCAGGTCAGGTTCTGAGAGACAGGGAGAAAACAGGGTCAGACAGGTTCAGAAGAATCAGGCAAGATCTGGTAGACTGGCTCAGGTTTTGCTGGTACCATTACTGGCAAACACTCTGGCACTGGAGTGTCAGTCTCCGCCTTCTTAAGTAGGAGCCTCCTCATGAGCAGATTGAAGACAGGTGTTGCAGTCAGCTCATGCCCCCAGGCGATCTAGTGCGCCCTCTGGTGGAGAAGATGGACACAGCCTCCAGATCCCAACAGTCTGAGCCAAAGACAAACAACTCCTGACTGCTGCAAGAGCTCAGAGAAAATACAAGTGGAAAAAATGTAGACTATTGCTGCAAAATTTAGCTTTTTTTTTTTTTACAACTACAGCCTACAGTTATTGCATTTAAGGCACAAATACACTCACCGGCCACTTTATTAGGTACCCCATGCTAGTAACGGGTTGGACCCCCTTTTGCCTTCAGAA
>NW_015151007.1:256279-262411 GCF_000732505.1 Cyprinodon variegatus | reverse complement strand
TTCGTATTAAAGTGAATTGCTGAATAATAATGTTTTCCATGGGTTCATGTCGCTCACAAATATGCATCTAATTCAAAGCAGATTTCAGTCAAATAGTGAAAAAAAATTATTTCGCACACAAAGGGGGGCTAAAAAAAAATCACCACGCCAGGAGGGGTGAAGGCAGGCGGGTCAGCTGGGACGCACAGGAGGTTTCCCTATTCTTTCTTTCAGGGAGTTGGCAGCCCTACTTCCAAGTGATGTTACCATGGCGATTCCCCCCTTCTTGATGAGTAAAGGGGGGGGAGAACAAGGAGCCTCAAACAATCCGATTCTGTATGAGAACCAAAACAACAGAACTCCTCTGAACCTTCAGATTAGGTTCAGCTGATTCTTTAGGTCCGTTTTCCATCTCTGTCAGCAAAGGAGCGGAGCTGAGGAGGCACCATTATCCAGAAGGAAACACCAGCTCCTAACCGCTCCTTCAGGTGGGATGAGCTCCACGTAAATGAGTCTGAGAGCTCCCCACGGAGCTGCAGGGGCTCTCTGAAGCAGAAAACCCCGTGTTTCCATCCAGGAACCATCTGAGCCGCTAATTTGTCAGAGCGAATGAAGCTGTGAGGCTGACAGCTCATTAAAAGCCTCAGTGTGTTTCCTCCCAGGTAGATGAAGGAGGAATCCCCCTCCTTCCCTTTAATCGTCATGTGTTGCTTCATTTCTGTGAAGATGAAGGCTCGTCCGGCCGTCTGCGTTGCTGCTGCTCGCTTTAATGAGCGGGGAAGGAAACATGCTGAAGTATGCACAGAGATGCATTCTCCCGCGCTCTTTACCCGCCTCAGCAATCACTCCAACATGGCCCCAAAATCTTAACCTGTCTGAGCTTCTTTCTTAAAACATCAAGCTGTGATGTTCCTAATGTCTGCAGCATCGTTGTGATTGTTGAGGTCTGATAAACCTCCTTCAGATCTGAGGGCGTCTGTCAGCAGCAGTCAGCTCTCCACCGCCGCTCGTTAGGATTCAGCATCGTTATCTGACTGCAGAAGGATTTTCCAGAGTCGAATCACAGCAGGGGTCCAGCTGCAGGACCCCATCATAGGTGCATGAAGTAAAGCTGCAGTATTTCTTCTCTGCAAACAGCCACCGGCTTCTCTTAATGAAGTGCTGCATAATAAAAAAAAAAAAAAATGGAGGTTGTTAGATTAGAGAATCAGCAAAAAAATGATGTTTTTCTATCCATTTCAATTCAGGAATAAATGAAAAAATTGAAAAGTCTGGATTATTTAGGTGAAGATTCTTAGTCATCCAGGTCAGAGTCATTCCAAAAAGGATAAAAATCAATCCGCTGGACTTTGTTTCCAAGTTTGAAGACGTTTCACTTCCCATCCAGGAAACTTTTTCTATTAAAAAGGTCAGAAATAGCGTTTAGTTCCAGGTTTTATCCAGCAGCCCAACAAAGCCTGGTTTTAGTTTAGAAAACATGCAAATAGAAACGGAAGTTCGGGTCCACCTGCGATGGACTGGCGACCTGTCCAGGGTGAAGAAATGAACTCTATGGCTGCATTGTAGGTTTTGAAGGAGCTATAATTTTAATTCTATACGTTATTTAATGGAAAAACCGCAATTAACCCTTTAAAGCCAAGTGTATCATATTTGATACAGGAGATTTTGAAACCTCTGCAGCATCAGTGTGAAGTTTTTGTTCTTCAAACCCTGACTTACATAATCAGACACGTAGCAGAAAACATATAAAAGATGATATAGAAATGCATAATATATCGAAATTGATGCAAATAAATGATGTAATTTAATGTTTTTACAAAATTTATATAGTTATTTCATTTGTCACAAAGTTCAATGACTATTCTAATTTTGGAAAATTAGAATCTTCTGTCNCAATCCTCTGGACTTTGTTTCCAAGTTTGAAGACGTTTCGCTTCCATCCAGGAAGCTTTTTCAATTCAAAATGTCAGAAATAGCGTTTAGTTCCAGGTTTTATCCAGCAGCCCAACAAAGCCTGGTTTTACTTTAGAAAACATGCAAATAGAACCAGAAGTTCGGGTCCACCTGCGATGGACTGGAGACCTGTCCAGGGTGAAGAAATGAACTCTATGGCTGCATTTTAGGTTTTGAAGGAGCTATAATTTTAATTCTATACGTTATTTAATGGAAAAACCGCAATTAACCCTTTAAAGCCAAGTGTATCATATTTAATACAGGAGATTTTGAAACCTCTGCAGCATCAGTGTGAAGTTTTTGTTCTTCAAACTCTGACCTACATAATCAGACACACGTAGTGAACAGAAAACATATGAAAGATGATATAGAAATGCATAATATATCGAAATTGATGCAAATAAATAATGTAATTTAATGTTTTTACAAAATTTATATAGTTATTTCATTTGTCACAAAGTTCAATGACTATTCTAATTTTGGAAAATTAGAATCTTCTGTCAATTGTTTCCTGGTTCAGGCTTTAAAGGGTTAAGAAAGTTGATATTTTAAAGTTAGATGAAGATATTCATTGATTTTAGCACGTTTATAATGTAAACAACATAAAAAGAAAAGCTCTTTGGGCGTGCAGGTGGCCCAACATGACCCGGGTTCGAAACCGTGCTCTCATTCCCCCTTTCCTGTCAGCCTACTGTCAGAAAAACAAGCCATTAGTGTAAAAACTAAAAAAAAGAAAAGCTCTTTATGTGGGATAGACTGATAACAAGTTTCACTTTTTACTACAATGGATGAATTCATGATTTTTTTAGTTTATATAGATAAAAAGGTCAATATTTGGAAGAACTTGATCTCAGCAGGATTTATCCGCCTCCATCAGGATCACAAGCTTTAATGAGAAAGTGTAAAAACCAATCAGCGTACTGTGTGGTTCAATAGAATCAATGACAGTTCTCCGTACAACCTTTATCTAAAAAGCACAGGAGAGAAAGGATAGAAATAGAATGAATAGAAAAGCAAAGGTTGGGTCCTGAGGAAATCCTGGAGGAACGGGGAGCAGCTGGATTAGCAGCTCTGGTGATGATGGTTCCTGCGTTCTTGTCCTGCAGTGCACCGTGTGGGACTGGGACTCCAACGGGAAACACGACTACATCGGGGAGTTCGAGGCCTCGTTCACGGAGATGAGGGGAGCCATCGATGGGCGACAGGTGAGGCGTCACCATCCTCCTCCCAAAAACCCTGCAGGTCTGAATCTATCTGCAAACTGCGACTGGAAGTCTTAAAAACACCAGAACACGTTATTAAGATTGATGTGTTTGATATAAAAGCTATTAGCAGTCTGGATGTGGACTGCAGGTTTATCGGCTCCTAAAGGTCGTCCTTCGGCTTTAAATAGAGCGGGAGCTCAGGCGGCTGGTTCAGCTGGCAGACAGGCGCTCAGGTATCTGCTCTCTGCACGTCTCCCTCTGCTGCACAATCAATTTAGCGACTCAGCGAGTGTCAGACTGAGCGACACCGCGGCCTGAACACCCTGACACACACCAGGCCGCGCTGCCCTGCTGCCCGCCCTTATCGGCCTGAGCTGTTGGTGAGGAAGGAGACACCTGCTGGTCCACCTGCACAGATCTTCAGACAGATCATTCATGGTTGGTTCCTTCTTCTAATGAAGGACTTAAAGTCTGTTCTGAGGAGCAGGAATTAAAGTCTAAGGAGAAATAGATCCAGATGTTTCCTTCATCATCAGTGATGTTATTCAGGTGAGCTCTTATTACCTGAGATCTTCTCCAGTCCTGAAGCTGCTGCTTTCTGATTTGAATCTTCTTCCAGAAATGCTCCACAGAGAGGAGCTTTGATCTTGGATGAGCAGGAACCATTGTTCCTGGTAAAAGTCCAAACCATGACTATTTGTTTTGAGGGGCATCAGCACTGCAGCAGTGGAACAGGCCCACAGCATGATGCTGCCACCACCATGCTCCACCAGTTACTACTGTAGCATCAAATTCAACAGTTTTCTGTCCATGGAGCCGGCTGCACTGAAGATGTCTGATCTGGAAGAAGGACTTCTCAGTTTATGGTGATTTTCACTATCGACAGTCATAGTGGCGTTCCAGCCGTTTCTTCAGCAGCATCCAGTTTTTGATGGCAGGCTTTAGCCTGAGTGATGATTCCTGGGTTATTCCTGGTCCCTGGGTCATTCCTGGGTGGTTCCTGGTTCCTGGTTTATTCCTGGTTTATTCCTGGTTTCTGGATGATTCTTGTTCCTGGATGATTCCGGGTTCCTGGGTGGTTCCTGATTCCCGGATGATTCCTAGTTCCATGGTGGTTGCTGGTTCCTGGGTGGCTCCTGATTCCCGGATGATTCCTGGTTCCTGGTTCCTAAATGATTCTTGTTCCTGGATGATTCCTAGTTCCATGGTTGTTCCTGGGTAGTTCCTGGATGTTTCCTGGTTCCTTGTTTATTATTGGTTGATTGGTGGTTCCTGGGTGGTTCCTAATTGATTCCTGGTTCCTTTGTAGTTCCTTGGTGGTTCCTGGATCCTGGATGATTCCTGTTCCTTAAAGAATCATGGTTCCTTGGTGGCTCCTGATTCCCGGATAATTCCTGGTTCCTGGATGATTCTTGTTCCTGGATGATTCCTAGTTCCATGGTGGTTCCTGGTTCCTGGGTGGTTCCTGGATGTTTCCTGGTTCCTTGTTTATTCTTGGTTCCTTGGTGATTCCTGGGTGGTTCCTAATTGATTCCTGGTTCCTTTGTAGTTCCTTGGTGGTTCATAGATCCTGGGTGGTTCCATTTCCTTGATGATTCCTGTTCCTGAAAGAATCATGGTTCCTTGGTGGTTCCTGGTTCCCGGGTGGTATCTGGATAATTCCTGGTTTCTTGGTGGTTCCTGGTTGCTGGATGATTCCTGGTTCCTGTTTTTTTTCATCGTTTCTGGGTGATTCTTGAGTGGTATCTGTGTGATTCCTAGGTGGTTCCTGGTACCTGGGTGGTTCCTGGTTGGTGATTCTTCAGTGTTATCTTTGTGATTCCTATGGTTCCTGAGTGGGTTGTGACTGGGTTCTTAGTGGTTTCTTTTTTATTCCTGGTTCCTGGGTTGTTTTTTTGGTGATTCCTGAGTGCTTCCAGGGTGATGTCTTGATAGTTCCTTGAAAGTTGGGGATATTAAGGTATTCCATAGAAAGTTGGTTCCCAAACATGTCCAGACTGGTTTTTTATCTACATCAAACAGGTTAGCAGTGAGCTTCAGGACTGATTCCTATTAAACTTCATTTATCATTAAAAACAGCAAACTAGAACTGCTTTATTTTCCTTCATTTAAATTCTTTAGAGGATTAAAAGTTCCTGTCAGAAATTTCTGGAGGAAATGTAGAATTAACCAAACCTTCAAAGGAAGAAGTGAACCATCCATAGCTGAGGAAATGAACTGTTTCAGAGGCCAAATGTTCTGTTGATCAATTGAAAGGAATTAATGAAGGATTTACCAGAACTTCCTCCTATTTCTGCTTTCAGAACTTTGACTGTTTCTGGTTTCTGCAGTTTTTGCAGCTGATTATTTTAACCTGAGGAATTCAAGCTGCGTGTTTTTCATCTGTGATAAAAAAGTAGAACCATATTTTCTCCTGACATCACATCCGCCTGCCTCCGACTCTGTCCAGGTTTGGATCAACTCCCGGGGGATCAGTCTGACCTGGAAGCGGCCCATTAGCCCTGCTTGTTTTCTCTAATTGAAAAATTATACTTTAAGATTATAGAGCTTAGAGCATCTTTGATCAATAATAGTTAATAAAGGGTCTAATGAATCCAGATAAAGGTTCCCCTGAAGGAATACGTCATGTTCCCTTCATTCCCAGTATGTTCTGTGGGTTTCCATCCCGAAGCAGCTAACAGGCCGATTTCTCAGCTTCGCTCCTCGGCAAACGAGGTTCCTCACAGACGATCTCTGGAAAGACAACAGAATTCCTGGGCAGAAGAAGCCGGGCTCGTCAGCATTAGAGGCTGACAGTTTAATGAGGTCCAGCCTCCAAATCCGTCTCTGTGGAGAGTTCCCAAAGATGGAACCTCCCAGATCCTCCTGAGCTCCTCGCCCCTCTCTTCCAGAACCATCCCTCTCTGCCTAAATGAGAAATGGACCTGCAAAGTTCTGTTCTAATTCCAGTTTTACCCCCATGGTCAGAAGAGAGGGGAGAGCATGGAACCTTCCT
>NW_015151007.1:255435-255963 GCF_000732505.1 Cyprinodon variegatus | reverse complement strand
GATGGTTGTAAGTACCGGGTTCGATCCCCATAGTCTGCGCTCTGGGTCTCTGAGCTCCCCAGGCGCCGCACAATGGAAGCCCACTGCTCCCCAAGCAGGGGGGTTAAATGTAGAGAGGGAATTTCTCCAGTGTGCGTTCAATAAAGTTCAATTATTTTATCTTAATTTTTGTTTTTATCATTTGAACTTTCTCCATCTTCAGTAGTTTTTCAGAGGTTTCCACTGTTCTAGGTTCCACTTAGATCTTCCAAATCCAGCTGAATGTTCTGCCAATAGAACAGAAATAAGCTGCAGGTTCTGTCAGGAACAGAAAGACAGAACCGCTTTAACTCCTCCCCCTGTGCTTGTGTTGCAGGTCCAGTGGCCGTGCATGAATCCCAAATATAAAGTCAAGAAGAAGAACTACAAGAACTCTGGGATTGTTATTCTGAACCAGTGCAAGGTGACTCCCTGACTTTGATGTCTCCTCATGTTCTCCTGCAGGCTGACAGTCAGACCCATAGATTGTTAGAAGAAGCAATTATTCAG
>NW_015151007.1:251752-254083 GCF_000732505.1 Cyprinodon variegatus | reverse complement strand
AACCCTGTGGGAACCCTGTGGAACCCTAGGGAACCGTGGGAAGCCCTGGGGGAACCCTATGGAATCGTGGGAATCCCTGTGGAACCCTGTGGGAACCCTGTGGAACCCTAGGGAACCGTGGGAAGCCCTGGGGGAACCCTATGGAATCGTGGGAATCCCTGTGGAACCCTGTGGGAACCCTGTGGAACCCTAGGGAACCCCGGGAAACCCTGGGGGAACCCTATGGAACCTTGGGAAACCCTGTGGATACCCTATGCGACCCTGGGAAACCCTGGGGGAACCCTATGGAACCCTGGGAAACCCTGTGGAACCCTGGGGGAACCCTATGGAACCCTCGGAAACCCTGTGGAACCCTGGGGAAACCCTGTGGAACCCTATGGAACCCTGTGGAACCCTAGGGAACCCCGAGAAACCCTGTGAAACCCTGGGGGAACCCCGGGTAATCCTGTGGAACCCTGGGGGAACCCTGTGGAACCCCGAGAAACCCTGTGCAACCCTGGGGGAACCCTTGGAAACCCTGTGGAACCATGGGGGAACCCTGCAACTGAATGAATATCAGATAATATTCAGGCTGACGACACTCCCTCTTCTACACCTTCCACCAGATCCATCCTCAGCGAGGAGGAGAAACTGAATTATGGACCAGATGATTCCCTCCGATCTGCAGGCAAACAAAGATCTTAGTTCAGAAGGCGCTTGGCATTGGATGATGGAATGAGAACGAGCCGCTGCCCTCCTTCCATCAGAACCACATGACGCGTGAACTTTTCCCCTGATCCAATTCTGTCAGAGCAAACCGGGCCGTGACAGACGGAGCTGGAACATTTTCTCCATTGTTAAAATCACTTGATTATATTTCAGGCTGCAACACATTCCCAGCTTCACAGCACTGTTCTCTCCCCTCCAGAACCACCAGAACCCAGAGTTTCTGGTGTCCATGGACTGACTTCCTTTGGGTCAGAGAGACGGGAAGCTGAACGGATCATTAACCATTTCACAGGGGAGCTTTTTACGTTTATGACATCATCCTTTCGTCCTCTCTCCTGTCCCTTCCTGTCTGAGCAAGACGTCCAGATCGACCCACAAAGCTTCACTGTTTTTACTGATGATGTTTCAGTGTTTCTGAGGTCATTATGAGTCCAGTTTTCAGAACCACTCAGAAGCATGTTTTCTGGCATTATTCAGCTTTATTCAGCCCGCTCTTCTCTGATTGGCTGCCTCACTGCTTTCCCTTCCTGTCTGCAGATCATCAAGATGCACTCCTTCCTGGATTACATCATGGGAGGCTGTCAGATCCAGTTCACCGTAAGAACACACACACACATCTCTCTATGTTTGTGGGGACTTTCCATTGACTTTCATTCATTTCTACAGCTTGACAATCATGCTAAACTCAGTCTTTGACCCCTGACCCTGAAACAGCTCATGGCGTCCAGGCATCGGTCCTCACAACGTGCTATTTCCCCCGCCCCCCCGCCTGTCATAAAACCGCAGAAAAAAACCCACTCAGGATTTCAGAGTTTGACAAAGGTCAGACCCAGACCAACGTCTTGCTTCACATTCCCGTCAGGGTCTCCCTGGCATCACCATGGTAACAGTAACCAAGGCGACTGCTTCAGCAGCCTCTGTGTCCCAGTTAGAGTCTCACTGGGATGCGTCCAGTGAAACCAGACAGGCTGATCTCTCACCGCCAGGATTTGGCTCTGGACTCAGAACCAGAACCTGTCAGTGTCAGGCTGGGTCTGGGGTTGAAGAGGACCCAAATGCAGAGACTGAAGCTGAGGTGGTTTCTTGTAAGTTTAATCACAAAAGGTGGCGGAATCTAAACTAACAAAATCCACAAAAAGTCCAAAAAATACTTAAATCCAGAAATAAACTCACACAAACGGGCAATAAATGTCCATGGCTGTACTGGGAGATTGTTTCAGGCCAGGAGTCCGTCTGTTTTGCTTTCTGAGGACCCAACTGATAAAATAAACAGGCTTTTATCCACCAAAAAGTATGTTTTTCTTATATATTTGAATTCACCTTCAGCTTTGAAGGTGAATTCAAATATATAAGAAAAAGAGCAGTGCGCTTGTGATACAAAAGGCAACTGCCAACCAGCTCCACAGGCGGACGAGCTCCGAGCCAGCTCCCATGTCAGAGGATGAAGAGAGCACATCCAGTTAGTCACAGTCAGAGAAACAGGACTACACTGGAAAACAGGCCAAGCTCCAACATCTAGAAACAAAGGTGTTGATTATTCACAATTATTCAGATGAATTAATTCCACCCTTAAAACACGTAGAGATACAAAAGGCAACTGTAGATAAGAGTATAATGAAGAAA
>NW_015151007.1:247744-248955 GCF_000732505.1 Cyprinodon variegatus | reverse complement strand
GGAAAAAATGTAAAATAATTTTCCAAAATATTCATAAGAAATGTATAAATTGTGGAAATATTTTTTTTTAAATCTCCCTCTCGCCACTAGGGGGTGCTGCAGCATCCCCACTCCCCGTGGCCATGGTAAGGATCACAAACAGTGATTGTAAATGAGTAATTCCTACTTAAGAACATTGAGATTTATTACTTGTAAATTTGTTATCCAGTCACAAATGTGGGATTTCTCCTATAAATTTGTGATTCACAGATTTGTTACCATTAGTTGCAAATTTCTGATTTATGACTGTATTCCTGTATCGCTGCCAAGTTGCAACTTTTATTCCTAATTTATAAACTATTATTCTCACAGATGAATCATCTGATGTCACAGAAATGAACAAACGTTTTATTTTTTCCATGTTTGACTTCAGTTTTTATTGAGGGTATTTTCACCCCATACCGTGAGGAAATGAGGTCATCTAAGCTTTTGTTCCTCTGTGTGTCAATCTGGCTCTAAGAACTAGACTTTTCATCTATAAGTAATAATTTCTACAAGTTTAAAGATTCATTGATGTAAAAATAGCTCATTTTTCGTGATGTTGTTATTTTATTTATGTAGAAATCATTAAACCTGCTGAAACTGTGTTGTTCTTCGCGGCTCTAACAGCAGCTGATGAGCAGGACGGGTTCTGTGATGAACGATGTTCAGCAGGTTGGTGTTCTGTTGGGTTCCTCTGTTCACCCTGCGGTGCGTTGATAGTTCCTCCTGAAGGATCAGCAGAACCTGCTGTTAACATTGTCGACACGCGTCTCTGAATGTTTGATCACAGCCCGTCTGCTGACTGAGACTCAGCCTGTTTCTCAGGGATCCTCTGGGATTCAGGGAACATGGAAGCAGAAGGATGGAGCCGGCCGGCCCGGGGAAACAGAAGCAGGCTCAGATTCATCTTCTATCGTGTCTCTTTCTCTGGGAACCGCTGTAGCTCCCAGATCTGCTGTGGTCCTGCTTCATTCCAGTTACGTTACGCTACATGATTTGCTGAACGTTGCCACATGATGTTAACATCATGGTTGCCCTGACAACGATAATAACACAACGCAGTCGAGAGTATCTGTAGCTTTAGCGTGGCTAATGATGATGCAGATTCATTGACTCTTCAGCAATCCCTCACACTAAGCATGCTTGTAGCGACAGTGGAGAGGAAAAACTCCCTTTGAACAGGAAGAAAC
>NW_015151007.1:245377-246574 GCF_000732505.1 Cyprinodon variegatus | reverse complement strand
CCCCGTCCAGGAAACACACAGCCAGGCAGACGAGCTCCGAGCCAGCTCCCATGTCAGAGGATGAAGAGAGCACATCCAGCCAGCCTTAGAAGGCAGAACTTTCCTTCCAGACTGAAATGATTGTTTTCTACGTTCGGCTTCTTTAGATCACTGATGAAATGTAAAATAAATGCAAATATAAGTAATAATATGTTGAGATTCCAGAAGAAATGTCATCCTTCAGAAACGGGTGCAACACAGTTTGTCCGAGTGGAGTTGCCATATGTTGGTGTCATAAGAAGGGGCGGGGCCCTGAGCAGATCCGGTACCTACGCCGTTTCTGTTTGTTTGTTTGATGAAGCAGAAACCGGAGCGTCTGATTGGCTGCTCTCCCTGCAGGTGGCAATCGACTTCACGGCGTCTAACGGCGACCCTCGGAACAGCTGCTCTCTGCATTACATCCACCCCTACCAGCCTAACGAGTACCTGAAGGCCCTGGTGGCCGTGGGGGAGATCTGCCAGGACTACGACAGGTGGGTCAGAAGATAGATCTCCGCTGTTGGAACTGCTGAACCCTGAGTCTAACTCAGAGATTGGTTTGAAATCGAAAATTAAGAATTAAAACGGTTAAAAAAATCCAACATCATTGATTAATTTTGGGTTCTACAGTGGCATAATGACACAACAATAGGCCCATAAGCAACATAAGCAACCAGTCCACTACTGACTGGACTGGTTAATAGCAGCAGCGTTCACCTTTCCTTCTTCTGTTCTTTGAAAGAACGTGTTTATTTTCTGAAGTTTTTTTCCGTTCTTCCAGCAGCTCTTCTTTCCTTTTTCTTTTCTGGTTTTAGTGTAACATGATGTGACCTCCAAGTGCCGCTCTGGGTCTCTGAGCAAGACCCTTAGCCCCGATTGCTCTCCGGGTGCCCCACGATGGTAGCCCACTGCTGAGATCAATAAAAACTTCAATTATTAATTATTAAGTTCGGCCAAAATAGGAGATGATTTCCGTCGCTGGACATGAAGAAAACATCGCAAAAGAGTCAAATATATCAGACACCCTGATGTAAATTAACGCAGGTTTATGGTCAGCGTACGCGAATAACGGTTTATTTATGTACAACAGTAGAAAGCAGGAAAACATTTCGTTACATTTATATTATATCTAATATAATATCTATCCTGTCTTATAAAACAAACTTTAGGTTTAACTTT
>NW_015151007.1:243213-244840 GCF_000732505.1 Cyprinodon variegatus | reverse complement strand
GTTCCGCTGTCATTGAAGATGCTAACAGAGGTCACAAAAGGTCAGTAGTCAGACTGGACTCCCGGCTCTGCTACAGTTGGATACCTTTTGGAACCAAATACTTGTTTGTTTGAGGTGCTAAGTGGGTTAGCCGCAATAGGCTACTTCCTTGTTTACCTCCTGCACACCTGCGCAGCATCCAGAGCATGTGAGCGGAGGGGAAGTAATATGGTGGAGCGCAGAGTTCGCCCTCTGTTCTCACAACGTCAATTAAAAATATTGGATTATAAAATTAGTAAAATAATATTTAGTGAGTGGGGAGCAGGAATTGCACGACGCTCCACTCGGTTCACATGCTCCTGCAGCATCGTACCTCCTTTGCTGCGGTAATTAACAGGAAGGTCTTTATTTATTAACAACCTTTGCAAAAACTAAAAGTAAAACACAAATACATCATTTGGCAGCAGGACTCACTAGTCTATCAGGGTTTAGATTCAATAAAGGTTTCATTTGCTCCTTTACAGCTATTTGTTTGGGGGCGGGGGGTAAGAACCAGTCCAGCAGAACCGGGTCTCTGACACCAGAGACCCGGATCTGCTGGACTGAAGCCGAGCAGGAAGTCGCCTCTGCTCAGCCAATCAGAGTTGGTTTCCTGCTTCCTCTGAACCTTTTCTCTCTCCTTCAGTGATAAAATGTTCCCGGCGTTCGGCTTCGGCGCCCGGATCCCCCCGGACTTCAAGGTAACCCCCCCCCGCCGCTCCTCCCAGCATGCCCTCTGCTCAGAGTAGCTGATCAGGGTTCTGTGTCTCCTCACTGCGGGGGTCTGCATGTCCCCCCCCCCCCCCCCCCCGCGCCTCCTGCTGGCCGCTCAGTCCTGGACCTGATGCTGCATTCAAAGCAGTTCTGATTGGCTCCATTTAGGGCCCACAACCTGAAATCTCTCAGCTTAAAGGCTGCAGAGGATCAGAGTGATTTTTATTTCCCTTCTTGTAGAATAAAGCTGAATTAAAATGAGTGAAACCGACATGAATCCAACATCAGTCCAGAACCAGAACCGCCCTGCTCTCCTCTTTGAGCCAAGATCAAAAGCAGCTTCCTGTTTCTCCTCGCAGGTCTCCCACGACTTCGCCGTGAATTTTAACGAGGACAACCCGGAGTGTGCAGGTAGGTGCAGAAGATGCTCCAGGCTGTGAGGTGACCACAGGCTGGTGGCGTCCTGATCAGCGCTTCTAGATTCTACTTTTCTATGAACATTAATGACGAGGGATGATATCAGAGGTGAAACCAGGAAGATGTAAAAAAAAAACTAAACCTGAAACTGCATCCTGGTATTTCTGTCTCCATGACGACGACCTATAAATCATGGATGCAAAGGACAGATCAGAGCTGCTGTCCTTCATTGATCAAACTGATGCTTTCATCTGCTGATGGCTCCTCTGTCTACATGCTGACCTTCTGGGTGATGTTTCCTCCCCCCCATCAGCCCCCCTCCTCTGGGTAAAACTCATCATCAGCAAACGAGGAAAACTGATAAACTGGAGCTGGATGGAGATTTCACTGTAGAAGCAGAAACGTCAGTTTGAGGTTAAACAATCATCCAGAAGCTCAGGGATTTTTAGGCATTACTGCTTTTTTATTCTTTACAGAA
>NW_015151007.1:235326-242703 GCF_000732505.1 Cyprinodon variegatus | reverse complement strand
TGCTTCCGACAAACCGGCCACAACCAAACTTGCTTGTGAACCTTCTGCCACAACAATCCTGCCCCCTTGATAACCGACCAATCACATTCACTTTATTCACTCGTGTAAAGTCGGGCACCACTCGGGAGAATTCGGAAATGCAACAGTTGGAAAAGCTGCTTCCCTACGACTTTAAGTGGAAGTAGGCAGACCAGGTAATATAATTGATGTGGGATCAAAAGGATAGGGTGCGATCGAGGATGACACCCAGACTCTTTTGGGGGGACGGTGAGCTGGAGGAGCTGTCAATAATAAGTGGGAAGCTGTCGGTTTTAGAAGTAGCTGATTTAGCGCTAATAAGGAGAACCTCATGTTTATTACTGTTCAATTGAAGGAAGTTGTTGGTGAACCAGGCTTTTATTTCAGAGATGCAATCTTTGAGGGAGGCAGGCGGAAGAGAAGGCAATGGTTTTGTGTTGAGGTAGAGCTGGGTGTCATCGGCATAGCAGCGGAAGTGGATATTAAATTTGCGGAAGATAGTGCCTAGGGCAAGGGTGGGCAATTCCAGCTCCCGGGGGCCGGTATCCTTCAACTTTTAGATGTGCCTTTGGTTCAACACACCTGAATCAAGTAATTAGTTGATTGAGAGGACTTGTGAGAAACTGACTGCATACTGAGGAGGTAACTCAGCCATTTGCTTCAGGTGTGTTTGATAAAGGATGGATGTAAAACTTTCAGGATACTGATTCTCAGGAACTGGAATTGCCCACCCCTGGCCTAGGGGAAGGTGGTAGATGAAGAAGAGGAGGGGCCCCAGGACAGAGCCCTGAGGCCCACCTCAGGTGACGGGGAGGGGGTGGATTGGAGGGTCTTCAGTTGAATGAACTGAGTGCGGCCAGAGAAGTAGGAAGTAACCCAGTCCAATGGAGTGTTACTGATGCCAGATACTTGTTGCAGTAGCCTGGTTTTGACCTGGTCCGTTTTGGTCCTTCAGGTATTTTTTGACCCGGTCCGTTTCGGTCCTTCAGGTATTCAGGGCGTGGTTGAGGCCTATCAGGCATGCCTGCCCAAGCTGCAGCTCTACGGTCCCACCAACATTGCCCCCATCATCCAGAAGGTGGCCAAGTCCGCCTCACAGGAGGTCCACACCAAAGAGGCCATGGTGAGCCTTGATCCGTTTGTTCCCTCCAACCAGTCTGAACTGGAACTGTGTTAAAATCCCATCCGATTCCTACTTCCTGACCTCAGGCCTACTTCATCCTGCTGATCCTGACCGACGGCGTGATCACGGACATGGCCGACACCAGGGAGGCCATCGTCCAGGCCTCGCACCTGCCCATGTCCATCATCATCGTGGGGATTGGGAACGCTGACTTCGGAGACATGCAGATGCTGGACGGAGACGATGGGATCCTGAGGTCCCCCAAAGGAGAGCCTGTCCTCCGGGATATCGTCCAGTTTGTCCCATTTCGCAACTTCAAACATGTGAGTTCTCCAAACACAAAAACTCCACGTTACAAAAGTTAATTATTATTTCTTTAAAAAAATCATATTTTTTAATCTCTGAGGGGTTGTGACATGTAAGAGGTTATTGTAATATTATCTGTGACTCGTCTTTCATGATCCAAGATGGCCGCCCTCTAGGCACGTCGGCCAGCATCCAATGATGCCTCTACACATATAATGTCTATGATTTGAACCACTTTCAGTTATTTATAGAGCCAGAGGAGAACCCACAGGGTTCTACCTCGAAGAGCAAAGTGTTGGAACATCACAGCGTTTCCCTGAAGTTTGTGACGAGTTTGGAAAGCAGTGAATCACAGAAAGTTCACACTTCCTGATCAAAGCAGGCAGACAGAGACGGCTTTCCACTCCGCCTCCTGATCTTCACTGCCCATCGCTTCTCCTCTAAACAGACGTTCGCTCTTTATAAACCCCGACAGAACGACACTCCGCTCTACAACATAATGAATATGTTTCGCTTCTGGGCGTAATCTTTGTGATGGATGTGGTTTTTCTTTGTTTGCTCCCAAGAGGCAAAGAAATGGACTCTGACTGCAGAAGAAGAAGGCAGGGGGGAGTCATTTCCTCATCCAGGGAAGAAATGTCAAAGAGTGAGAAATGAATTTGGTTATAACTTATTTCAGCACATCAGCTGAGGGCGTATTTTCCTCATCGGGTCCTTAGATCAACTAAACTTCAACAATGAACAGGATGAATGTCAGCATTAATCAATCGAAAGATAAAGCTTCCCTATAGAAAATCATCAGTAAGATGCTGGAAATCTGATGCATTAGAGATTGACGATGCAGGATTATTTCGACATCAGTCTAAACCAGGAGTCGGGAGCCTAAACTGGTCAAAGAGCCAAACTGGACCAAAATAACAGAAGACAGATCTGTAAGGAGCCGCAAAAATGTGAAGGTCTGTAAAATGTAAATCTGTAGATGTATATTAGCCCACTGCAGTGGCTCCCTTTGTTTCTATGTACCTCATGGAAAAACAGTCTAGCAACAAGTATTGAAATGTGAGCAACATCAGATAATATTCTTCAACTTATTAACAAAAATAAAAGAACATCCAAATTTTCATAATATAAACTCACTAAAAAACTGTGTCGCTTCCACGTTTAGAATTATAGCATGCAGGAAGCATTGACTTTGGTAAGGAAGACTTCAGGAACGATGTCCTCCTGAAGGTTGCACCATGATGGCCAGAACCACGTTTGGAGGAAACCTCCAGGAGGAGCTCAGCTAAAACACGTCTGACCAACTGTGAGGCACGGCGGTGGAGGAGTGATGACTTGTTTAGATCCTTGCTGTCATTGGGCAGATTGATGTTCATCTGTAACCTGACTCCGCTAGATGGATTTGCTCCGCATATCCATCTGGAAACCTTCCGTTGAAGTAATTTTGGGAAGGGGCGAAAATACTGGTTAGCTGATTGGCCTATGTTGGTGATAGACGGGCAAAATAAACCAATCAGATCAACGAAGCATATGACATACTAACAGAGCGACGAAGAAAACACAACCACAAGCCAGGCTACTCTTGCTGAAACCAGTCGGGAGAAGAGCAAAAACATCTTTTCCCCTGAGAAAAGCCTCCAGAGCAGTGTTTTGCTCTTCTTTCAGTGAAGAAATACTCTGTAATTCCGATAAAACTTGCTCGATAGCCACGCTAACGCTAGTTTCATCGGCTGAAGCCGCCATGTTCTTTAGACTGAACTGTCGCGCTTTTCGTTGCGTCACACCTCAACCCGCCTCAAAGCCAACGCTGATTGGACGTTCGTTTGGTGAACGGCTCCAAATTTTCTTTAATGGAGAGTCTCCAGACTGATCTGCGAGTGAAACCTTGAAAGCTCGCGAGATCAGGATGGTCTCACGAGGCTAGTTCATCTGTCCAACGGCTGAAGTTGGGAGCAAACTGGGTAATAAGCAGAACCATGATCCATTAAACAGTAGTTTAGTAGCCAAGTTTCAGCCTGATCCTGCGTCGCACGACCCCCTCCCAGTCAGGAATTGTAAGGTTGGGAGAAAATCAAACATGATTGAAATTCAGTCGGCCATCGTAAGGCGGTCGAGGACAAATCCTTCTGTTGAATCAGAACTACGAGCCGATTTACCAGAACCTCAAGAACTGTGCAAACTAGGGAGTTCTTCTTTTTCCAGACTGATGATTCCAACCAGCGCCATCTCTCGCCGCTGAGTCCGGCGTGTGGTTTTTAGACGTACAGTGTCAGCAGGTAGATCATCAGAGCATTGGGCCACACAGTGTGAGAACAAAGGTCGCGAGCTGTGAACTGTTAAAGCCCATGGTTTGGTCGTAGAGTTTGAGCTGTAGCCGCATGCCAAGATTTAACAAATCGCATAGTTTATGACCGGCTTTAGAGGATGAAGGTTCTGCAGTGGCCTAGTCAAAGTCCAGACCTCAGCCTGACTGAAATGCTGTGGCGGGACCTTCATAGAGCATCCAAATACGTTGGAGGAGAACTTGTTCATATTAGATCCTGGTTCCTACAGGTTCTTCCTGCTGATGGAGGTTCTACCGTCTGCTGGGTCCCAGGTGGAACCGGTCTTCCATCTAATTCTCAATCCTGTCTGTCCTCCTCAGGCGTCTCCAGCTGCTCTGGCGAAGAGCGTCCTAGCAGAAGTGCCCAACCAGGTGGTTGACTACTACAACAGCAAGGGCATCAAGCCCAAAGTGCCCAGTGAATACCAGTCTTCCAGGCCGTTCGGGCCCTAAGCTCCGCCTCCACAGCGGCCCAGCAGAAGCACCTCATGAGAACTTCACCAAATGTTTACTGTTACATGTTCTTCGTTGAAGCGGACGCTGAAGGTGACACTGCTCAGACGTCTTTGCAGTTTCACTCGGTTCTGACAACAAAGTTTTAACAAAAGGAACTTTTTAGAACCCTCATGGTTCCTGGTTTTCCTTCTGCTACTTCAGTACCTGAACTTCCATGATTTCAAATAAGTTAACTAAAGGTAGCTTTCAGATGTCATTGTTAGTTTTAGATCATTTCTTTGATGGAGGATCCTTCTGTGGCTCACTGCTCTCTAAGAACCATATAGGTCCAGAGTCAATTCAGTCTGGAGAAATGGTTCAGGTAAGTTCTCAGCTGTTCACTTTACTGTAGGAAGGACCCTTACAGCAAAGTGGGGTTGGGAGCAAGTGGAGGGTCACAACGTTGTTTTCCTCAGACTTTCCTTAAAAGTTTAATCACTACAGTCTACAGCTATTTAAAATGTTTTTATATATACCTTAAATTTTGGGCAGGTATGCATATAGTTCAAACTAGTGGAAGCTATTGCATCGTTGCATACAGCAAAATCCAATTTGTTGAACATTGCAATGGAAAAAACAACACAGAGACAGGAGAATTTAGAGAAGCCAATTAACTGCGCTATGTTATTCCACGCCACAACACCAGAGGGCCAATCAGGAACTAGCTGTGGGTCTAGATACTTCCGAGGCGGTGAGGAATTTGGGGCAAGTTTGTGTGACAATGGAGGGACATGAGGGCCAAAAAGAGCGGGGATCCAGGTGGAAAAATGGTCCCAGCGTTCTCGCACACCTCGCTCTTCTACCTGGTCCATCTTCATGAGTCGTTTTCCACAATGGCGGTCATACAAACAAAACAAGTCGGTAAGGAACCAAACAGGAAATACGTATAATGTAGAGCAGATATAGATTTGACCAATCAGAAGTCTCCTGTCTGTGGTCACCTACAATTTTGGAGTGTCTGCAGAAGGGGCGGGGCATATTTGCGTTAACTGCGACGCACGCAGACGACCTGGTTTCTGAGTATAAATCATAGCCTGGGCTCCATTCCGAACTTAGTCCCGCCCACAACGTTTGAGGTCGGGAAGTTCGGTCTGGCATTGCTCAACAGTAGCGCGAGTATGCTAGCACAATATCTGGTCGGGCCGATTAAATTGTCAGGGCGGGCTTTATACGATGATGGACAGATGATCAACAGTAACGTAATCAACCACGTGACCAAAGGTCGCTTGGGTGACAACAACAATGGCTGCCGCTGGAGAGTTTAGGTGAGTAGATTCTGCTATTAGGTCTGTTCTAGAAGATATCGACAGCAAATTAATTTTAAAAGAGGAACAGAGAAACGCGATCAAGGCTCATCTTCTTATTCTAGGCGTGCAACTGCACGATTTGATTTTTGTTGACAACAACTATGCGTGGCTTAACATACGTCACGCACTCCGTTGCTCTTATTGGTTGTAGGTTTATCCAATTGAGTGTAGAGGCATTTTTTTTCCTGGTTCGTTCGAAACACGCCCCATAATCACAGCTCTATGGAGCAGCATCAAACTCATATTTCAGCCCAACATTCATGTTTTTGGACTTTGGGAGGAAGCCAGGGGACCCGAAGGGAACCCATGAATGCAAACTCCATGCAGAAAGATCGCGGGCCGGGAATCGAACCAGGAACTTTCCTGCCCCTCTGAGCAGCCATGCCAAGTGAGCGACTGCATAGAGGAAACGCACATTACAACTGTAAAGCTAAATTACTATTACTATTTCCATGCAGCTACTTTGTTGGTATATTGATATTTTTTTACGGTATAAAATGAATAAAGTACACCTGAGTGGACGGATAAATGTTTCCTTATAGAATATAGATAGAAACTAGATTTTTTTTCAAACCTTGTTTTCCATTCCTAAGGATGTTTAAAAACACGTAGTAAACATATCCTTATAGAGTTTATCATAATTTATGATAAACGTCCAGGAAGCTTTTTAAAAACAGCCAAAGAACGACACCGACCTTCATTTTTTCTTTTGCCTGCGTTGCCTCTATGCAGTCAATCAGCTAACATGTGCGAGACGCCCTGGCGCTGCGATCCTGAGTCACATAACTCATCTGGTTAGCCAGTAAATACCAAAATAAAAAACGCTTATTACAGGATTCCAAATGAAAATGTTTTTGTTTTCTTGGTAAGAGTTTGGTTTGTTTAATAGAAACTTTTTTCTGTGGACTTTAATTTTGCGTTATTCTTACAATGAAGACACTAACCTTTAAAAAAGCACAGTTGGCTGTTAAATCTGTACTTTTATCACTGTTAGCCACATTCAGGATGAAATGACTCAAAGCTACAACATGCTTTAGCCGTTTTACATGCAAAGTCAATGGTTGACATGCATGAAGGTGCATCAAAAGGTCCTGCAGCAACTATAGCAGCAGGAGCAGCAACTCATGAGCATCTGAGCATCTGAGGCACGCAATGACTCAGCAATCAGAGCTAATTTCAGTTGCAAGTGATTCTTGAAATTGGTCTTGGAAAGTCCTTGAAAGGTTCTTGAATAGTGGATAGCCACAATCTGCCACCATCAGCGTGGCTCAAGCTCATTCTCCAGGCGGCCGCAGGTGAGCCATCTTACAGGTGAACTATCATGAGAAGAACACATGACCAGCTCGCCGCCGAGAAAACCGCTAAAGATGAGAAGTTGATCGAGGCGACGTGTGTGTCAGATTTTTGGAGACACTATTTTGTTAAAGTGGAACATCTATGATTGGAAGTGGGAAAATATATTCTTTGCAGCAAAAAAACTGTAAAAAATTAGCAAAAAAAGTATAACTTTTGTGCAAACAAAAAAAAGTAAACCTTATCTTTTAAATTCTGGAGGTAGCACACATATGTCATCAATGTCTGTCAGAATTCAAATGAGCGATTTTAATCTAGATTCATCTAGGTTAATTCCAAGATTATAGTGAGATTAATCTAGATTAAATCTATGCCCCCACTATTTAAAAGTAAATTAATTATCTTTATATTTATAAACACAACTAAAGTAAAATAGTTCAGATGTTGAGAGGACTGCGGCAACCAGCTGACCACCGAGGCTAACTGCAGATGGGCTAATGTTAACGTTAGCC
>NW_015151007.1:232243-235138 GCF_000732505.1 Cyprinodon variegatus | reverse complement strand
AAAGTGAGCCCTCTGCAGTGGGCAGGACTAACGTTAGCCCGTCTGCAGCAGCCAGGGCTAACGTTAGCCCCTCTGCAGCGGCCAGGGCTAAAGTTAGCCCTCTGCAGTGGGCAGGACTAACGTTAGCCCGTCTGCAGCAGCCAGGGCTAACGTTAGCCCGTCTGCAGTGGCCAGGGCTAAAGTTAGCCCTCTGCAGCGGCCAGGGCTAAAGTTAGCCCTCTGCAGTGGGCAGGACTAACGTTAGCCCGTCTGCAGCAGCCAGGGCTAACGTTAGCCCGTCTGCAGTGGCCAGGGCTAAAGTTAGCCCTCTGCAGTGGCCAGGGCTGAGGTTAGCCCGTCTGCAGTGGCCAGGGCTAAAGTTAGCCCTCTGCAGCGGCCAGGGCTAAAGTTAGCCCATCTGCAGCGGCCAGGGCTAAAGTTAGCCCTCTGCAGCGGCCAGGGCTAACGTTAGCCTGTCTGCAGCGGCCAGGGCTAACGTTAGCCCGTCTGCAGCAGCCAGGGCTAACGTTAGCCCGTCTGCTGCACCCCTCTCTCTGCATAGCCGTGTGTGAAGGACCACTGGCTCTGATGGAGGTTTGATTGTTTTATTTGGCAAAACGTTAATTTGATTTGTGTTTATCTGACTGTGTTCATTATTATTCTGCCACCAAATGAAAAAAGTCATAATTTATTATTATCTATAGACTATTAATAGCAGGCGGTGAAATGCAGCTCCAGGCTAGCTTTGAATGTGGTGATGTCATCAGATCCATATCTATGCTGCGTGCTCCTGTTCTCCCGGAGTCCAGACTTTCCTGGGTTCTTCTCTAGAACAGACTTGGCGAGAACACGAGTCCATACTCGCGTTCTAGTGAATTGAGAATCGGCCTCAGTTTAATGTGCTTTTAGCGGTTCTCCTCTCTGTGTTTGTTACGTCGTTCTTCAGGGATCACTGGTTCAAATGCTTTTGAACATCTGCCTTAGAGGTATCAGTCTGTCAAAGAAACTAAAAGTTTTATTTGGGTTCTGACCGTTGGACCACATTAGAATTGGTGCAGTACCACCGCCTGGCACCTAGGAGTCACTGTTGCTACTCAGTGATGTTTTTGGTACCGCGCAACTAAAACTCCAGGTTTATTTACTGAAGCAGATAAAAATCTTTAAGGAACCTTTTGCTACCCTATTATTAATCCCCACAAAATAAAGTTTAAAATAAACATCTTAGTTAAAAAGTGCTCAGATTCTAATTAGATAAATTATGAAATTATTAATCATTTACAATTAATTGAAATATTTATCTAATGCATAATTTAGGTATTAATTAGACAATTCCATTGGAAAATTGACCATTAAACAATTAGATGTCCCCTTAGGTAATTAAAATAGATAAAAAAAAATGATTATTGAATATTTACATTTTATTTAAAATTAGTAAAAAAAAATTAATAACTGTACTTTATTTTTCTACCAATTATCCTGGCTGAACCAGTCCTATAGTTCAAGTGCTTTTAGGATCATCCTTCTGTAGCAGAACCGGGTTTCCATCTTTCATCCTCCTGCCTGAAAAGTTCTGGGTTCAGAACATTTAATGTGAAAATGCGAAGTGTAGCACCTTCAGCGTCTGCTGTGCATGCAGGCCCGATGCCGGCTGAGCAGATCGTCTTCAGGTGATGTGAAAAGCACACAAACACGACCGTGACCAATCCAAACGCTGCTTCCCTGCAGACAGCATGCCATGCAGGGAACCAGCAGCAGAAGGAATGTATGAACCCTCCTCCCCACTCCTCCTGTTTTTATAAGGCTATATTCAAGTTTTGCTAAATTTTTCGTAAAGTTCGTATTATTGTAAAGCATTTTGGATCCGTGTCTGATGAAAACGTGAGCTGCCTTCAGAGATGTTTGCATCCTCTGCTGTTTTTTTTTTTTTTGTCTTTCAAACACTGAGGCAGGTGCATGATGTGTTTGTTGTTTTGCATGCAAATCTCCATGCAGGACCTCCTGGTCCCTGTGGCTCCTGGTAGATTTCTTGGTAGTGAGTAAAATGAGGTGTTTCCAGTGACGACGCTGCTCTACTCTCCAGCATGTTCACATGTAAATGAAATGATGTGAGTAGATTAAAGAGCACAAACTAAAATCTTTAGAGTATGGTGATAGATTTTGGCCTCTATGTGTATCAACACCTGTCCTTTCTTTTCACTTCTTTTGACTAAAGTAGCCATGACGACAAATTGGTTCTGAAGTTATTGGGGGAAAAATGCTAAAACAATTTGAATAAGTTCAATAAAAGTTTCAGAAGTAAATTATAATGTCAATGCAAATGTTGGATATCTTAAAAGTTATTTTTTTTTTACATTTATTTTCTTTAATTTTCTGTATTAATTTAGTTTTTTAGGGGGGCTGATTTAAATGAATGTAATACTATCCAAATTCTCTTCTACAGATTTTGCACTCTACACTTATAAGTGTAAAGTGCACATATGGAGTAACTTTTGTTCCATTATTGCTGCAGAGAACACTATGGTAGATCAAAAAAAATATGCAAGGACTACACTTAGAAAAACAGTTTTTTTTACTTAATTTTGAGAGTACATTTATTTTCTCTGATTTAGCTGTTTTTGTTTTTTCAAAAATTTATATATATATATTTCACAGAATTGTAAGTTTCAAGGTTAATTTTGAGATATGGTCTTTTAATTTTTTTTATAGATGTTATCAATAAAAAATCTTTTCTCAAATTTCTTTATCACAGATCCCATTTATACGGTGGCTGAGAAGTGCAAAACACATTTACAATTCAAAAACACATTAACAAATAAAAAACAAAATAACATTTTTAAGAAACAAAATTAGATTTTATGAAACAAATGTATTTTTGAAAAAAAAAGTTAAAATTTTTTAAAAACAAATTTACATTTT
>NW_015151007.1:229344-231789 GCF_000732505.1 Cyprinodon variegatus | reverse complement strand
AAAATGTAAATTTGTTTTTAAAAAATTTTAACTTTTTTTTTCAAAAATACATTTGTTTCATAAAATCTAATTTTGTTTCTTAAAAATGTTATTTTGTTTTTTATTTGTTAATGTGTTTTTGAATTGTAAATGTGTTTTGCACTTCTCAGCCGCCGTACATTTAAGCCTGACCTAACATCCTGCAGAGCCGATTCTTTACTAGAGCTCCATTCACAGAACATGCAGAAGTAAAGAGGGAAAAGTTTGCAAAATAGGATTTAAAAGTAACGCAGTTTATAAATAAAAATCTCAAATTAAATCTAAAAAAGAAACTGAATAAATAGAAAACTTTATTGGTTGAAGTTTTGCATTCACACATTTTCTTTGAATTTCTCTCCATACAGGTTCAGCTTCAGACCAGCCTGATCTGTGTTTAAAAAAAGGCTTTTCTGTGGAGTAGGGATGAAACAACCGGATTAATGGTGATTAATACATTTTTAAATAATTAGCAGATAATTTAGTAATTGATTAATCATTAAATGAGGTATAGAGACTCTAAAACCGGCCTTAAACTGACAGATTGACTCACTTAGAGCAGTAATTATATCAAGCTTGTAAAAAAATACATAAATAATTTGACTTTAAGATTTGCTCCAGAAGTGGAAAAGTTTTAGTTTCACTAGAAAATCTTTTCTAAGGAACCTTTTGCTATGTTATTATTAATTGAAAAAAATAATCCACAGATTATTAATTATCAAAATAACCGTTAGCTGCAGCCCTACTGCGGAGGCATAGCTCAGTATTTTGAAGTTTGAAATAAACATCTTAGTGACAAAGTGCTCAGATTATAATGTTCAGACCAATGATCCATGCGTCCATCAGAGTTTGGAGCTCAGAGACGTTCCTTTAATCCACGGTTAGCGGACCGACTGAAACACGGTTTGCTGCAGCGCTCCTGCTAAAAAAGAAGAAATCCCATCAGCAGGTGTTACTGAAAATCTGGAGGTTGAATCATTTTCCATGAACCTCAAGTTGGAGCAGCGGATCATCAGAAGGTAGATGCTGTTTAACGAGGAGGCCTTCACACTACCCCAATATGTTTTCTCTCCATTTTATCCTTTTTGCTGATGTTTGACTTTTCTTTCTCCCACCGATGAATTTCCGTCATTTTAGGCACTTTTGTCAAAGATGGAGGACAGGTGTTGTGTCACGTGGTTTATATTTGTATTAACATGCAGTATTGTGTGCAAAACAATGAGAAAATGACTTTGAATAATAAAAAAGTTTTATGAGGAAGCTCTGAGTGTGTCTGGTTTGAAAACCCCCATTCTCTAGCTTTTGCTCAGCCTCGAGGTTCTTTTCCGAACCTGCAGCTTTACGATCAACCGAAAGCTGTTCCGCGCAAATATATTGCAATATAATACATCTGATGAAACGGTTTTTATAAACTTTTTTTTATATAAAGCATTTTAAATTCCATGATAATCACAGTTAATGTATTTTATTGCCAATTAATTTAAAAAATAACGATTAAATGACTTTTTATAATTTTTAATGACCAACGGAAACCCTGGAAACAAGCAAAAATGACCGTAGATCATCCCGCCGTACTCTTTATGCGGCAAGAAGGAAGAGAAAGTAACTGAAAAAAGAAAAAAAGTGATAAGTGGAAGAAGAAGAAAGGCTGCATCAGGGCAGCTTTTACCAGGTGGAAATAATTCATGCGGGGCTTCAAAAACACAGGCCAGCATTCTGCTGAAGGGTAAAATGTTTTAAATCAAGCGTATTTACCCTTCATTTTAGTAGGTAAATGGGATAATTTGCCAATGGAGTGAGTATTTTTACTCTTAAAATAAGAGTATTAGATAATATGCACTTGAAATAAGACAATGCGGTTGCTTTTTCTTATTTTAAATGTAAATTGTCTTGTCCCATTGGCAAAGTATCTCACTTACCTCCTCAATTCAAGAACAAATGCACTTAGTTTAAGAAAAAGTTACTTATTTAGATTTTCCATTTTTTGCAGTTTATTTGGGCATAATCATAGAAACAGGGTAACGATGTCCATGAACTGGTCTGTCCATCCCAGCAGAGATGGTTGGTTAGTTTTTAGCACACTGGACGAGTTAATGTTGCCTCATCACGCAGAAAGGTGCAGCGGCTCTGGTTTTTGCTCCAGCTACTCCAGAAATGGCGTATTTTCCTAATATGGTCTCTGTCATCTGTTCTGGCCCCGCCCCCTCCTTTTTGCTGCAGCGAGGTCTTGCTTGTTGCAACAGTTATAAGTCAAAAACCACCGTAGCTGTTAGCTGTTAGCTCTGGCTTGGTACCAAACACATGGAGGACATAACTGTGACTTACTGGCATCAGTGAAAAGATAATAACGTCTGAGTTTGCACCTCATCCACTGACGGGACAACAGAACCGGTGCATTAAGTTCTTGCTAGTTTGTCATTCATTCGAAGC
>NW_015151007.1:225112-226439 GCF_000732505.1 Cyprinodon variegatus | reverse complement strand
TTGATATTATTTCATTAATTGATTAATCCAATGAATTGTTTCAGCCATAAATAAAATACATGAAATTGGTTAAAAAGAGTAACTACAGCCTAGATGTAGAGCTTGTAGAGTGAAGTTAATATATTAAAATCAGTTTCTCTTCTATTTCCAGTGCTCATGTAAATACAATACATCTATTTGGCGTCCCTTGAATCTATTATTTTGTTTTGTTTTAATGATACAAAGAGAACATTTAAAAGATAAGAGTGGGTTTACCTCTGTTTACCTCGGCACAATTCTATATCTTCAAAAAAAAAGTATAAATCCACATAAAGCGCACATATTTAGACTATATTCTGTTAAATAGGCACAGATTTACCTAATGTCTTCGGTTATTTCAAATGCAAACCTTTTCAAAGTGGAAAAAAGTCCTTTTTCCTCATCATCAGAGCCAGTAAAGCGTCAGTCATTGATAAACAGCATCTAGTGTGCGTAGTGCTTATAAAATTTGTATAAATGTAGCAAGAAATGCTGCTTTTCTCTTTAAACGAAATACACCCCGATTTTCACGTCATGCATAAAAAAACGAGCGTGCATGTTTTAGCATGGGACCAATGACATCAGACCAACAGTGTCCCTAAAAAAGTTGAAATCAAACCTTAACCCTTGCTGAAAACTAAAAAAAAAACGTAAATAGAAGGCAAATGGGGAGAACCATCACAGTTCCAGAGAAGGCCCCAAACAGAGCCCTGAGGAACCTCGCATATAACAAAGTACCGATGATGAAGATGATGTGACTCCACTCCCAGCCTCAGTCTGTGGGTGAAACGTTGCAGATGTTCTCATCCTCCATGTTGGAGCGACTCTGCAGATTAAAGGCCGCCCCTGACCCGCGCCGCTGTTGGTTCCTCCTGCTAATTAACGCGGGTTCAGCAGGTCTGTAATTGCCTCAGCGGATGACAGCAGATGACGCTTCGGCTCTGATGAGGAGGTTAATGAGGAGCAGCCAATCAGATCCCAGCGCTGCAGCAGCTCTCTGAAAACATCGACCTTCTCCTCAGATTGCTGACTTCTGGGTGTAGAAATGTGAGCCAGTTTGTTCCGTTTCCTGGGAAACCATACAGAAACCAGTGTTTAAACTATTAAGGTCAAGTTAAGTTTGTCCTAACAGGAAGTTAGGTTTTTAAATGTTTTAAATGTTGTTTTTAAAAGTCTGAAAACTTTAGTAATGTTTAAGTTTCAGAGTCAAATGCCTCTAAAAAACATTTTAAATGTTGATTTAAAGAAGCAGTTTCAGCACTTTTACAGTTTGCTTGGAGTTTATTCCAGAACTAAGAAGTAAAAGCTG
>NW_015151007.1:219926-223623 GCF_000732505.1 Cyprinodon variegatus | reverse complement strand
GTTAGGAGGGACGTCTCCTCGGGACATTTGAACGATTGTCCTCCAGGTTTCTGCTCCTCTGTCACACCTGATCATCAGGTCTACAGGAGGTCAGCCATTTCCCCTCTCATTGCTCCCTATTCAGCTGCTCCTTGTTATTCTCCTTGACCTGTCCCTGCTTGTCTTCAGGCTGTCCCGCTGTCCCTCATCCATTCAGTGTAGAAGGAAACACTCCTAAAGGAAGGTAACAGGTTTCTAAAAGCATTCCTGTTTGGCCAGAGGAGGAATCCCGGCCGCATAAACAAGCAGGAGCTGTTTTTGTTCTCAGCAGAGCAGACGGACGATCAGAGCCGCGTCTGCTGGCAGCTGCTGAGGCTGGAACCCGATGAGAGGAAGCTTTGAGTGACGGCTCGCCGCTCCTTAGAGGGAAACTCATTTTCATATCCTGCTAAACGCTCCTGCTGCTGCTGCAGATAGACGGACTCTGACTGAGGGCTCCTCTCTGCACCGAACCCCCATTTATTTAATGAAACATTTTTAATAATGAAATCAGCTGTAAGACACGAGTGGAGCTGAATGTGAGCGGATGAGACGAGCGGCGGACAGGAAGCTGAAATGTTTATGAGGCCGAACCTCAGCGGAGCCGAACAGCAGCAGGATGGAAACGAACCAAAGAAAGAAGGTCAGAGATGAAGAATCTGCACTAAATATTCAGCAGTTTGGTTGGAATTCATCAGAGGTTCTCTGCGTTCGGAGATGATCCACAAACCTCAGAAAAAACTAAATCTCAGATTTCCTTTTCACCAGATTTAAACTGGTGTACAAATTAAACCAGTGACCTTCTCCTCCTCTGTCTCTTTGGAGGTTCTGTCTGCAGCTGGTTGGACTGATGGTGAAGATGTGAGCAAAGAAGAACCAAAGAAGAAGTTCTGTTCATCATTCAACCTGATTTTGGCTCTAAAAATATTTCAAAAAGGGATTAATTTCCTTTATTTTTCATTAAATCATGGTTCTTGCTGAGAACACAGACAGTAGAACCTCCTCCAGCAGACTTGGTCCATTTCTATGCCACCATCTAGAATCAGACGGATTCGGACCGAGCCTCCGGGTCGTCCACTGAACCGTGTAGACGAACCCGGATTATCTCCCCCAGATCTGAGGCCCATAGATCCGCACCGACCTCTGAGATGAAACGTGTTCCTGCAGAACCCAGACAGCTGCTCACTGCTGCCAGAGCATCAGAACTCATCAGAACTCCTCGGCCCATTTCCAACATCACATCAAACCTCCCTAACCGAAGCATGACGGGAGAACTGCTAAGAGCAGCGTGTTTGTTTCTATGGAAACGCTTTCATCTCCAGAATGCTAGAAGGAGCAGCTTCTCTGGACGATTGGAGTGAAAACAGAAAACCTTTTAAGTCTAAAGACGGACTGGATGGAGGACGTCAGAACCTGCCGCTGATGCCACAGGTTATGCTTCTAATAAATGTTGCTTTTCTCCAATCACAGAACATCTTTTTGTTCTCCTTGGAGTTTAGAGGAAACTATTTTCCTCTTATTTAGAGGACGGGGATGAAGAAGGAAGCCTGAGACTAAGTTTGTTTCTGTGAACCATGCGCCCGGCCCATTCAGCAGTATGATGTCCTGCTTTCTAAACATCAAGTTCACAAACTATTTCATTTATTTTTACCGTATTCCACAGTTTAATCCAAATTATTCTGGATGCATCTTGTTTGTTTTTTTGAGCTAAAGACACAGCTGTGCTCTTTATCTGTCCTCAGACATGATTATATATTACATGTGTTTTTATTCATGATTATTTCAGAGTCCAGAACATAAAGGATCATCTAGATGTCGGCTTGTTTGCTGCCATCAGTTTGGAGAACATCTAACTTTCCAGGCTGGGGAGTGAAAACGGAAACATGTGTCTCACCAGGACCGGCTTACCGCCTCAACCTCGGGGTCCAGATCCAGGGGATTTCTGGGGGTCGCAAAATAAAAAAATATATAATGTTCATAATTAATGTAGCATTAATGTTAGAAAAACGGTGAACGGTTTGTTTCATAAGGGCGTTTGATTTCCCAAAACCAGTTACTGTTGGCCATAACCAGTGGTGGAAAATACATTTACTTCAATACTGTACTTAATTACTTGTTTTGAGTATCTCTGTTTTAACATGGTGATAGTAAGTTAGGCTTTTAGCATGGTTATAGCAATAAAGGCTAATATTAGCATGTGATAGAAAAGGTGGGCTAATATTAGTGAGGTAATAGCATGGTGGGCTAATATTAGCAAGGTAATAGCAAGGAGAGCTAATGTTAGTGTGGTTATAGCAAGGCAGGCTAATGTTAGCATGTGATAGTAAGGAGCCCTAACATTAGGAGAGTTAGCATGGCAGGCTAATGTTAGCATGGTGATAGAGAAGGTGAGCAAATATTAGTGTGGTAATATCATGGTGGGCTAATATTAGCATAGTAATAGCAAGGAGAGCTAATGTTAGTGTGGCTATAGCAAAGCAGGCTAATTTTAGCATGGTTATAGCCAGGCGTGCTAATGTTAGTGTCGCTATAGCAAAGCAGGCTAATTTTAGCATGGTTATAGAAAGGCGGGCTAATGTTAGCATGGTTATAGCAAGGCGGGCTAATGTTAGCATTGTCATAGCAAGGCAGGCTAATTTTAGCGTGGTTATAGTAAGGCAGGCTAATTTTAGCGTGGTTATAGTAAGGCAGGCTAATGTTAGCGTGGTTATAGCAAGGCAGGCTAATGTTACCGTGGTTATAGCAAGGCAGGCTAATGTTAGTGTGGTTATAGCAAGGCAGGCTAATGTTAGCGTGGTTATAGCAAGGCAGGCTAATGTTAGCATGGTTATAGCAAGGCAGGCTAATGTTAGCACCCTTGCAGCCATGACATTCACCCATTTGGACCAAAATCTGTGAGTTTTTCTGGGTTGAACGAGTTCACATGTTCAAAAAAACAAACAAACCAAAAAGTAACTTTTTCAGTCTATATTTTCCAGCAGGTTTTAACTGAAGCCAAACACCAACAGAAACATTAATGTTTGGCTTGAACAGGAAACATTTGATCTGCAGCTCCTTTAGCTGAGAGCATGTGTGCGTTCAGTCACACCTCGTCTCTAGGATAAATCATTTCTGTTTCCTCGTCGCTCTGAAACCATGTGAACCTCTCTGAAACTCAAACTCCTTAGCAGGACGTTTTCAGGCTGAGCTAGAAGCTCTGAGAGCCTCTGAGGGTCTCGGTGGAACCGGGCTCCAAGGGTTCGGTTCAGGGTCAACAATGTTACTGAGCAGAACTCTCTGAGGGCCTCTACAGCCCACTGTCAGCTCTGCTCTGTTGTTACAGGCAGCAGGTGCTGCAGCCTGATAATGAATAAAACCACAGAAGAAGAAAGAGGCGCTGGGATTTCCTCACATCCCTGAACAGAACCTGCACTGGACTCTGGAGACGTCTGAGCTGGAAAATGTCGAACAGCCTCAGCGCGCGACCCGTCTCTGCAGATAAAAAAAAAAAACACCTTTAAATAACAGCCAGCTCACCTGGAACACGTTCCTCCATCCTGGATCTCAGCCTGGACCGTCTGGACCCAGAAGAACCAGAGAGACAGGAGAAGATCTGCTGGAGGAGGTTCTGATCAGAGCAGGAATCTCCTGGGTTTTAACTGAACCTTTATCTGGCCATAATGCACACACAGGAGGGGAT
>NW_015151007.1:216726-217719 GCF_000732505.1 Cyprinodon variegatus | reverse complement strand
AGCATGAAAAGTCAGCTGAGTACAAAACATAGAGAGGAAAACAAGAAGAAAAGGGACAAGAAGAGAGGGACACAACCTAGAACAGATAATGGATGTCTATTCTATTAACATTTCTCTATCTCTATAATGGGTCTTTTTTATGGCAGAGGGCCCCCTGCCTGTCTTTGCCTAGGGCCCCAAATTTCCTCAATCCGCTCCTGTGCACACATCATAACCACATCTTGGTCAGAACCGTAGTCTGTGTCAGATCATGTCTCCCTGTCCCTCTCTTACCTCCAACCTTCTGTCCATCGATCTCTCTCTGTTTCTGACTCCTTCCTCCTGTGGAAACAAACTCTGATCAGAGAAAAAAAATATATATTTTTTTGCCTCAAGCATTTCCTTCCTTGTTAAATTGGACCACATCGGCCTGGAGCGGCACCAGCAGGCCAGGAAATAATGGGTCCTCCTCCTCCTCCCCCCGAAGGGTTTGACCGTTTCTCAAGCTGAACCCTGCAGCTCGTTACTGCAGATCCAGCAGCAGAGGGAAACACATCTTAAGCAGATACATTATTAATCCATAAGGTTCTGCTCTGTAATGAGGTGGGCTGAGGAGGTACCGGCCCCAGGGAACGACCGACCAATCAGCTTCTACTACTGTCAATGTTTAAACTGAAGAAATTAAATGATCAGGTGTTTGGTTAGCGGTCATGAAGAGCCTGAATCCAATCAGAGACCAGAGCGGCACAGAATCCATCATTAGGGTCAGGAAAGGTCCAGAGGTTAGGAGTCCAAACCTGGATTAATGTCTTCAGTGTCCAGGGAGCCTAGCATCCCTAAAAACACAGACACAATTATTTGTGAAAACAAAAACTCAGTTGAAGGAAGGAAAATTAGCAAAGAAGAAATGAACAGCTAACAGTTGCACCCAGGGGGGCAGATTTAGGAAATATGAGGCCCTAGGCAAAGACAGGCAGGGGGCCCTCTGCCATAAAACAGCCCCATTCTCCAGAT
>NW_015151007.1:214179-215575 GCF_000732505.1 Cyprinodon variegatus | reverse complement strand
GGAAGCTGAGGAAACTGAAAACAGTGATTCACCTAGGATCCTGTTTGCAGCTTTTTATCTCTTTCTTTAAAGATGCAACCTGGATTGAAGGTGCAGGAATCATATCCTCATCTCCGCTCGTATCGACTGAGGTTAATTTCTAGCTCAGCTGCAGCCAAACGGTCGACAGAAAAGAGCCCATATTCCTTCCCAAACCGCTCGTTTAGGAGTCATCCCGCTCTGACGCGTAATGGGCCCGATAATGAGCACCTCGGCGCTGAACAATGCAGCAGATGGAGGTTTTTCTCAGCTCTCATTGTTCTCCTGGGTGATGTTTACACGCAGACCACCAGGACATTATTCACACAATGCCGTATCCACAGGACTCCTCTAAGACCTGGACTTATTTCCTTAAAAACACGGATCTCTGCAGCAGAAGCTCAATTAGAGGCTTTATCTTTATTTATCCTGCATCCCTGGGAAAAAAGCACTCTTCACTGTTTCTTTAGTACAGCCTGACGCTCGCAGCACTAATGAGGCCATTACCATATTAAAACACGAGGCTCACTCTGAAAGTCAGACTGAATTCTCCCCATTGGCTCTTTGGTCCATAAAACGTTTAAGTTAGTCAAGTCTAGGGTGGACAGATGAGATTGGCTGAAATACGGGATGGGGCGCACGCACGGGTGGGTAGGCTGACTTAAGTGTACAGTAATAACAAATTGCATTTTTCAAGTCTTTAGTAGCCTTTATTAGTCAGATGTGGTTACAAGAGCAGTAAAACTAGACTATGTGGCCAGTTTTTATGTAAACAAAGTGAAATCTGTTAGGAAAAAATGAGGACAAATATGGAAGCCTCATCTGTATATTATATGTCTTTTTTTCCAAGCCTCCTCAGCAGCCAATAGTGTCCAAGAATCTCCTTTTTGGTCAAGAACGCCGCCTTCAAGCTTGGATGATCAGACGGGACATATCTAGTCACATCAAGATGAGGCTTTAAACCCAGAGAAGAACCATGAGGCCTTCCCAACATCCTGGGTGGTTCAGAGAGAGCCGATAAAACTCTGGAGAGGAACCACAAACTGGAGGATCAGGGACCTGGTAGAGGTTTTAGGGATGATGTGGTTGAGGGTCCAACTTTCTAGGAGACATTAAGCCAGATATTAGCCGGGGTGTATGTATAAATCTGACCCTGAATGAAGTAGAGGTGTCAGGATTCCTGTCTGTGTGTTTGTGTTTCTATGTTTGTCTCCCTTCCTCCACCAGGTGGCGCCTGATTCTGGTCCACCTTCCCACACACCTCCAGAGGGTTACCTCGTTAAAGCTGCTGACTGCCACTACCTCGACGCCAGAGTGTTTGCCAGTTTTGGGCAGAGATGGCAAAAGTACTCACTTTCCGTACTTGAGTAAAAGTACA
>NW_015151007.1:211661-213387 GCF_000732505.1 Cyprinodon variegatus | reverse complement strand
TTCACACTGAGCAAGGGATTCATCTCCACTACGACCCGTTCAAGTACCTGGGTAAACCCTGTCCCCCCTCTACCGAATCAGAATCACAGACTGGAGACAAAGAGTCAACAACTTCTCTGGAAACGTGAGTCAGCAACCAAATTCTCCTCTTCAAGTTCAAGAACCAAATTTCCTACTGAGCCTGAACTAACCGCTGTGTCTTCCCCTCACTTTTCAGTTCCGGTTGAGCAGCAGAGCAACACTTGATTCTGCATTATCTCTTCAATAAACCTGTTAAACTTTATCCCTGGTCTCTCTGAATTGGTTTCTCTGCATGTGGGTCCGAGCTCTTGATAAAATCATGACAAGAGCTTCATTCCAAGGACCAAAGAAGGGAAACTTCTGACCAGCCTTCTTGTAGAATCTCCATGTAACTAAATTCCTCTCAGCTTCCTCGTGTTAATATATTAGTAATATGACTCAGAGATAAACTTGATAAGTGAAACATACGGGGGAGGGGGTGTTTCAGACAGAGCAGCTGCTCGCGCAGCCACTGACGCTCCCGCTGTCAGGAATCAACATGGAAAAATATGAAGAAACGAGGATCCGTTAAGGAGTCTCTGGAGGGTTGGTTTACTGCTCCAACTTTAAATAAATATCCTAATAAAACTCCCACAAAGGCTCCACTATCATAATTGTTCTCCAGTGGATTAAAACAAAGCTGTGAGTTAAAAGAGGAAAGCCAATTAGTTTTATTTTGAAGTTTCTGTGTGTGTGTGGGGGGGTGGCGACTGGCTGAGGATGAGAGCTGCCATGAGGCTGATTGTTATTTATGAACCTGTCATATTTCATCCATCAGACGTGTGAAGCAGCAGAAAACAAACACGTTTAACCGTTTTTTCTAATGGAGCCGCTGTCATTCTCCGACGCTTATTAACAAATGTTCCGTCTCTCTTGGAGGCTGTGGGACGGTCTGGTCAGAACCAGAACTCCCAGCTGATGAGCAGCGCCATGACCATAAACAAGTGGAAGGACTTTAATCAAGCAGCATCTCCAGAGTTTGTCACACAGACGTCTTTCTGTCAAATATGTTTCCATCCAAGAAGAAGCTGCAGCACCTTCACCTCTGACCCCAGAAGATATGAGAGGTAGATGTTTTCCCCAGAGACAGCCGAGGACGTCTCCCTGTGGACAGTTTTAGGCACACATCCTCATCTAGACGTTTTTATTGCAGCTGTCCCACTTTGAAATCATATCATCTTCTCTACCGGGAGAATATTTCCGTCCTTCAAGTTTTGCTTCATGTCAGATGTTTCCTATCCTGTCAGTGAGATCTGATGAAGGTTTCTAATGACCTGAGTGAAGATGGCCCCTCCCCCACCTTCTTCAAATCAGACAAAATTAGTGTCAAACGTTTGTGCAGCAAAAAGTTCCGTTTGTGCCGCTACCATTTTAAAGATATAAAGAAATATTTCTAGAGGTCATCAAAGGTCAACCTTCTTCAAATCAGACGAAATGGGTGTCAGTGAACTCGGCTCCGTTTGTGCAGCAAAATTATCATTTGTGCTGCTTTGGCTTTGAAGATATTAATGAAAATGTAAAGGTCAAAAGGTCAACCAGCCCCCCCACCTTCTTCAAATTGGTGTCAAACGTTTGTGCAGCAAAACTTTTGTTTGTGCCGCTACCATTTTAAAGATATAAAGAAATATTTCCAGAGGTCATTAAAGGTCAACGAGCCCCCCCCCCC
>NW_015151007.1:207101-208547 GCF_000732505.1 Cyprinodon variegatus | reverse complement strand
CCATCATTTAAATATGGCGTCTCCAACAGTTTTGCACCTGCCACCAGTTACGCAATCACTCTTGTTAAATCACCCGCAAACCATGGTTCAGCCCCTCGTGCAAATTTCCTGTTTGCGAGCGCAGATTACTGCGCGCAAAATTGGATCTTGATAAATCCGGCCCTTAGTTAAAGGTTCAGGTCTCGTCCACAAGTTCACAGTTCCCTAACATAGAAAGTTATTATAGATCAGTCCTGTGCTCCTCTTGTCTGTTTGCTTCTTTCTCCTTGAACCCCAGTCGGCTTCAGCAGAGGGCCCCTCACACAGAGCCTGCTCCCGCTGCAGGTTTCCTCCTGTTGATATCATTTAGTGAAAGGATAAGTGGAACTACAGGGTTGCCCAAACTCTAAATATATCATCTATAATACAGCTAGAGCTGTTTAGTGCTGAATCCTCAGCAGGTCCAGTAGTGCATAGATTACCACTACATTAATGGACATGATGTTTTCCACATTGATGTCCTTTATGAGGTTTCTCTCACACATGGAGCTCTGATGAAACATTTTTATTTCTCAGTAACAGAAAATCTCTACTCTAACATTACTGGTTTTATCACATCTCCCTCCCTGCCGCTCCCAGTGGACCAGATCATCTCCCAGCTCATCATCTCCCAGCAGGTTGCATCACGTTGGCCCCTCACTCAGATTTATTACATGAAACTGGACAGAAAGCAGAAAAATAAACCATCAAGATGCTCTTCAGCCATTTTTTTCAAAGCTGCTTCCATCAGTGATGGAGAGCTGCTGCTGATCCAAGTCCCCGCGGGCGATCCGCCTCTCCTGTCAGCCGGTCCGGAGGTTTCCGTGAAGCTTCCAGCTGACATGCTCGCTGCAGCAATCAGTCCCACCAAACGACAGGAGGATGGAGGTGAGCTGCAGGAGGAGAAAGCTGCAGGTCACATCATCCCTCTGCTCTTCATCCTGAACAACTGTTTACTCTGCTTCATTAAGGTTCATCACAAACTGTAGGGCCTGAAACACCACTGTGACCTGCACTCAGGTGGGAGGGCCTTACCTCTCTAGTGTCATTGGTGCACTTTTATTTCCAAGGCTCTTCTTGGATTACTGCCCTCTTCCACAGAAAGCATGGCTTCTTCTGCCCTCAGATCAAACTACGGTGGCTGGGAAGTGCAAACCAACATTACAGAATCTAAAAAACTTTTACAAGTCCCAAAACAAATGATCATTTGAGGAATTCAATCGGAAAGGGTGGGTACTAACTCCGAGGCTGAACCGGTCTTGTGCGAAATTCTGTTTCTGTCGGGAGCGCGCATTGCAGCCAGAGAGGCATCATTTCATTCTCTTTTAATTATGGTAAATGAAGAGTAAATATGACCAAATCCACAGGATTTGTTGTTGATAGTCAGAGAAATAAACACAGTTTAAGACTTGCAGGTACATGAATTCC
>NW_015151007.1:204829-206536 GCF_000732505.1 Cyprinodon variegatus | reverse complement strand
GGACTTTAAACTGGTCTCCTCCCTGGAGCCAGGCTTACTGGATAAAAACTGAACCTCCCCACATATAGAGCCAAAAACCCAGAGGACTCCGCGGGGGAGGAAAAGTGGAAGAAAAGGAGACGAGACAAACACAAAACCCTCTTTCCACTGGCTGCCAGGATCCAGGACATGAACCAAGGAACAAAACTAACGGACAGACTAACAGACAGACAAGTAATGATCTGGCACTGAATGCTCAGGCTGAACTGAATATAAACCAGAGGAAACAGGTGAGAGGAATAAATTATAACTGAGGCAGGGAGGGAAAACGACAGGTGAGAGGAATTACTAATTAGGGAGAGCAAACAGGCCAGATCATGACACTAAATCATCCATTCTCGCCTCTTCTCCTCCCATATCTTTGGTAAATAAAGAGCAACTGTTTCCAATTTCTCTAAAATTGATACGTGTGATATGTTAAACTAGAAATGTCCTTAATCCAGTAATCTGTCATGTTTTACATTAGAAGGGGATTAACCGGATATTCTACCCTCTCATCTTTGCAGGACGTTTTAATTTGTCCTGCTATCAGCCAGTTTCCATCCTCTTATATCAGCAATGAAAAATTTAAAATACACAATGTGTTGGAAATCTGTTTGGTGACTGACGTTTATTTCTGTCAGGCTGAAGGGACAAAAGTTGTAGAAATACCGATTCTGTTGCCATTTAAAAAAAAAACACAAAACAGCGTAAGAAGACCTCGTTAATGTATTTATATTACAAATTTGTAAAAAGAGCAACCGATTAAACTGAATGTTACAAAGTTGACGTGATTATATGAGAATTTCGCACAAGACCGGTTCAGCCTCGGAGTTCGTACCCCCCCCTTTCAAATGATCATTTGTTTTGGGAATTGTAAAAGTGTTTCGAATGTTTTTTATTTCCTTTCTTAAAATGCTATTTGTTTTGAATTTGAACTTGAAAGTGTTTTGTTTATTTATTTTTTATGTAAATTTGTTTTCTGAAATGATAATTTGTTTTTTGAATTTTGTAATGTTGTTTTGCACCTCCTGCCCCCCGTATCCAACCATCAGCTGTTCCTTACCGTTCCTTTTGCCCGCACAGAGCTGGGAAAGAAAGCCTTTCTGGAAGTTGAGTTTTTACCTTTAAATGCTTTTAAGTTGAAAGTGAAAGAATTTGAAGCAGCCTCAGTGATCTGTAATTGTTTTAATATATGTTTTTTATGTACCTCTCATTTAATTCAATGCATCTCTGTTTCTTATGTAACTTTGCTGCCTCTTGGCCAGCGATCCATTGAAAAAGAGGTTTTCTTTTTTTCCTGGTTAAATAAAAATAAAATAAACATCAAACTGACAGCTCCCGGTCAGCTCGACGGCTCCACACTCAGGAGGTCATTAAAACCCCAAGCTTCTGCAGAAAGCAAACCTCTGTCTGATGATACATGAATGCAGTAAGACCTGTCCAGCTCCAGGACGCTATAGATGGATCGCCTCAGAGAGGAGCTGCTGTAGGTCTGATGATCCTCAGCAGGTTCCTTCCTCTATAACTAAATCGTCTTATCGCAGCAAAAACCAACAACCTGTCTTCAGTTTGCTGCAGCTTCAACACTTAAATTATGCAGCCGCTTTTGGCATTTACTTAATCATATTTAGTTCAATCTGAAAAACTTACACAGAAAGACCTCGGCAGGAAACTTTAGCGCTGAAT
>NW_015151007.1:202430-203271 GCF_000732505.1 Cyprinodon variegatus | reverse complement strand
GTTGTTACATTGAAATAAATCTTTTTACGTTTATTTCAATGTAACAACAAGTTGGCGTTTCTTGTTGTTAAATTGAAATACATTTTTGCCATCAAATTATCCTTTTTTTATGTTCCAAAGGTAATAAGGTCTTGTCCTGGATTCCAAAAAGACATTTTGATTTTCAAAGTAATTTACTGAGGGCCCTATAAAGGGTTAATTTTCTTTTTGGAACGACTGACCTGAATGACTGAGAATCTTAACCAGAATACTGCCCTCCTTTTTAGGAAAGACATCCTCAGAATAATGCGTGAGTATGAGAAAATGCTTAAGCTGTATAAACCCTCGAACTAAACGCTACTCCGGATATTTTAAATTTGAAACTTGGAAACAAAGTCCAGTTGATTGTTTTTATTTTTATTTTTTGGAATGGCTGACCTGGATGACTGAGAACCTTCTCAAGTATACTGACACTAGCGCTTCACTAGGGGACCTAAAGATGGAAGCCAGGCTTGGATAAACACAGGTTGCATGAAGTTGTCTATGATGAGCAAGCATGAAGCGACAGTGGAGAAGAAAAACTTCCCTTTGGGAAGAAACCTCTGGCAGAACCAGGCTCAACATGGCGGTCTTCTGCCAGACCGGTTTAGATAAGACAGGTAACGAAGTAAGAGTCTGGGAGGAATGAAACTGTTGAAGCTTTAGCTATAATGATGCTGGAGGGGGGTTGAAACGGGGCAGTCTGAGGCAAAGTCTGACATATTGCGACCACTGCCTGCGCTCTGGGTAACAGACTGAGATGTGGATTTGGAGACCCTGTTAAGATTCAGTTTATTTCTATAGCTCCAATTCACATCATGTC
>NW_015151007.1:199786-201162 GCF_000732505.1 Cyprinodon variegatus | reverse complement strand
TTCTACTTTTAGAAATTCTAGGAACCACTAGTAAACCTGCTGATTGAGAGCAAAGTGCTCTGTTAGGAACATAAGAACAATAATATGTGAGAAGGAGGATTTTAAATTCTATTCTGGATTTAACAGGAAGCCAATGAAGAGAAGCCAGGATAGGAGAGATATGATCTCTCTTTTTCATTTTCATCAGGACTCTGGCTGCTGATTGGCTTTAGTGGACATGTAGTTCAAAGCTGATTGGCCTGTGTTGGTAATGAATTTCTTCAGTTGAACTTCCCCCTATCCTCCATTTACTTTGACACAATTGTTTTATGTCCTACCCTGCTAACATGAAAGTAATTTAAAACGATTTAGTAAATGCATTATTTTTTTCATAGAAGCCTCAAACTGACATGAAGAAAAGTTTCTACCATCTGAGCTTAAATCAATCTAAAGTTTAAATAATGATCGTCCTGGTATCTGTGATGACTTTCTGTCAGTTTCAGGATGCAGCAGCTTCCTCCTCTGGCTGCTTCCTGTAACGATCTGTCAGAAACAACAGCAGCAGGAGGGGGAGGGGGGCAGTCTCTGCGCTAAAGATGCTCAGAGGTTCATGCAGAAAGCGATTACTGAGTCTCCATGAGGGAATTGAAGTTCATTTCCGCTCATAAAACTGGACAAAAACACCTAAATCAGGAGGGGTGCCATGGATCCGGTTGGTTCTCCTGCTGTCCTACTTCATTTGTCCCATTTCAGGGGTTTTAATTTGCTCCAACCTCATTTATCGATCGCTCTGAGGGGTTTTCAGATTGTTTCTTCCTGAATATTTTCGTCTTTTAGCCTAAAGCGTTTCAAAAAGAATGACAGACCACATCCAGCACCATAAAAATAAACCCAGACCGGCATTAAAACAAGCTGAATCCAACATGTGATCTGATCCAGATATAAGCTGTTCTCAGAGTTTGGCTGGCTGAGCTGCAGTCGCCTCCGGCTCCTCACTGAGGGGACGGCTGCTGGGTCACACCTCTGTAGGTTCTGTGAGGTAATTAAGTCTGTAAATGTTCAGGAAAAATAAAACTGTTGGGAGGAAGGAGAGGAGCAGGTGGAAGACTGTCTGCTGATCGGTCAAATGATATTTAAGCTGCCTGTTTCCAAATGAAACAACCTGGGTGAAAATCCTCTGAGGCTCTAAAATGAGAAGTGTTGGTAACCACGACGACTGTCGTTCAAATGGCCAAATGGCCTAAAGTCCAAAACCACACTTCTTCCAAAAGTAAAGGGTGATGGAGGAAGTTCTGCTGTAGGAGGAGGAGGTTCTACTGGTGATGGAGGAGGTTCTACTGCTGTAGGAGGAGGTTCTACTGCTGTAGGAGGAGGTTCTACTGGTGATGGAGGAGGTT
>NW_015151007.1:198243-199456 GCF_000732505.1 Cyprinodon variegatus | reverse complement strand
ATGGTACCAAAGGACGTATTTGCTTCCAAAAACTGTTTCTACATCTTTCTCAGTTTTCAGAGACTGCGGTAACCATGGAAACCTGTCTTTGGGGTTAACAGAGGAACAGTGACTCTAAGAGGGAGGAGTCCTCAGTCAGAGCTTCCTGCAGACACCTGGACCTCAGAGATGAGCTGGAGGTGCATCAGAAAGCAGCTCCTGATGTTTGTTGGCCACCTTTTCATCCAGCAGCCATTAAAGGCCATGGACGTCTTTTAAATGCAGCTTTGCTGCAAGTTAGCAAAGGCCAGCGAACCGCTGACTCCTCGCAGCTCATTAACCTTTACTTAGACCAGGACGCAGAGAGCCGCAGGTCGCAGACGGAGCTTTAGATTTAGAGAGAAGATTTGCAGCTTCGCTCAGCAGAAGTCAAAGTAGAAGCTTTTACCAACCTATAAATGATAAAATATGCAAAAAGATGCAAAAGTTTGACCTTCAGAAAGTGAGGAAGTGAGAGGCTCCATCTGCTCAGGGTGAAGCCATGTTCTAACCCGAAGGATTCATCATTTACTGAATATATAATTCTGTCAGGCATTAATATCACATCCCAACTTATTCCTCATAATAATACGCTTTACCAACCAAAACTACATCAATAATTATTAAAAGAGTGAAAATTAGTTTTATTCAGATTGACTGAAGATTAAAAAAAAAGACTATACACAGTTTCAGAAAACATGGAGCAACTCTAGAAATATTGGTCCAGAAGGAGCAGATCTAATATTTCAGTTGTTCACATTAATGATAAATCTTCATGCTCCAGGGTTACCTGTGGAGTACCACAGGGATCAGTGCTAGTTCTCTTTCCATCCCCTGTCACACCTTGATGATTTAGACCAGCTTATGCCTGACATATGGAAAATCTGGCAAAAACGCTGGCTTACGTTGGATAAGTTATGGGCACGCTGAAGTACGCCGGCACACATCGATATACGGCGAGTCCCGACGTATGCTAGCATATGCCATACATAAGTTACAGGTCAGTTATCTGATGGATAATATATGTTAAATGTAAGTTACTCATAAGTTTTGGCATCCAGCTTATCCAAAACCTTTGAGTAACTTCTCCTCCAGACAGTGTTGGGAAAGTTCTCTTTCTACGTGAACTAGTTCAAAGTTCAGTTCACACATTTTAAAATGAACTAGTTCAGTTCATAGTTCATAATTCAAAACC
>NW_015151007.1:194298-195680 GCF_000732505.1 Cyprinodon variegatus | reverse complement strand
TTACGCTGCCGTGCGTTATGCATAAGTTAGGCTTCGTTGGACAGAAGTTGTAGAAGTGTAGTTCTGCACTCCACCAGTAGGTGGTGACATGTTCACTCAAAGCTTCATGAACTGTGAGGATCGTTGAAGCAATTAGCCCAAATGGTTCAACAAGGCTTCATCTCACCATCACTATTTCTCAGTATTTTTGTGTTTTTGGATGTTTGCCTCAGTTTTTCTTCATTAAACCTTCAAGAACTCATGTCTGCATTTGGGTCCTCTGGGTTGATGATGATGATGATGATGATGATGATGATGGCCTTTTCGATTTTACAGCAACAATGTGCGATTATTTAATTCGATTTTGATAAATGAGCAAACCTTACCCACCAACTGGAAATGTAAACAACATAAGTCAACATTAAATGAATTTATGATGGTAGAATCTGCTCAGTTTCAAACCAAATTCATCCACTTATTGCAAAAATTGATTTGTTGAAAAACTCCTCTAATCTCCCTTATTTGTTTTTGTCCTTTTTGTTCTCCCATGCACGATACGCACACACATCCTCCATTTATCCACAGAGTGACTGTAATTTTGTTTTTAAGGGCTGATATGCAGACTAAAGCAGACCCCCTTTCAGTTTATTAGATTCCCGTTAGTTTCAGCCTTGCATCATCCCCGTCTGTTTGTGCTGCTCTCTGCAGACAGCATCAACAATACTGGCAATTTCTGTGTATTTCACTTTAGCAGAACAGATGAATTTACCTAAATCTCCTTTTTCAAAGCGTAGCAGAGTGCTGCTGTTTGCTGTGTCTAATCATATTTATTCACATGTTCTGTTTAGGTTTCGCCTTTTTGTTCTTTATTGTTTCTCCACAGCTGAGCTCTTGATTTATCTTAATCCATTTCCATTTGTGTTCTTTCTGTCACGCTCATGAGACACATTACTGTATTCTAACCCTAAAGAGAAAAAGAAAAAGGAAAAGGAAAGATCAATTATTTAGTTCAAACAAGAAAAGCTAATTTCCACCTGTAGCTCCCTGGCAGGTCGATATTATCTACATGGAGGTGAAGAGAAAATATCAAGGTGATGATGCAGACGGGTTGCTGGTGTGAAACCCAGGTGTGTCTGTCTCAGTCCCTGTGTCCTCGGGCAACACACTTCTGTACACACAGCGAAGGCAATCCCTCACACTAAGCATGCTTGTAGTGACAGTGGAGAGGAAAAACTCCCGCTCAGGAGCAGGTTCTCAGTTCATGTTGGGTTTCATTGGTTCCTGGTTTGTTCCTGAACATCCATCCATCCATTTTACAGCTCACTGTGGTCCCCAGTCCATCTCAGGGAAACACAGAGAGCTACAGTACAAACAGCCATTCACAGTCACACCTAAGGAGAATA
>NW_015151007.1:190532-191564 GCF_000732505.1 Cyprinodon variegatus | reverse complement strand
TCTGATAAAGAGTATATTTATATAAATGTTTAAGCCAGAATGATTTGAAATTTAAATATGGCTTCCCTGTGACTTTAATCTAACAGTCATGTTTCTTGACTGTTGGAGGAAGGTGGAGTACCCAGAGAGAATCCGCTAATGCTCAGTGAGAACATGCAAAAAGCAAAAAGATCCCGGGCCTGGAATCGAACCAAGAACCTCCTTGCTGCAAGGCAGCAGTGCTGTCCTGTTCCTGAACATCATGCCCATAATCCTTTCATCAAACAGGTTAAACGGTTTAACTTTTTTACATTTATTATCTGTATTGATGGAGGGTTTTATCAACACACTTCTTTCCTCAGATATTCTCTGAAGGATGTTCTGATGCTTTTCATCTTAGATATTTTCTCTTTTCAAGATGTTTGTCATCAAATGTCACCTCTGGACCTAAAAGTCCAGCTTCGGAGCTAAAGCTGAAGGTGAGCAACGTTTCCTGCAGCCTCTCTGTTCCTTCATCTCAAACTGAGAAGACCATGGAGCTGCAGCCCAGCAGCTGCAGATGGAAAGCTGCAGTGAAGCGTGAAGAAAATGAAGCCCCAGACTGATGGACGGACGACTGAGAGGCTGAGATGATGGACAGAAGCAGGTTTCAGAGAAAATATTAATGATCTGCTGCTGCTTTGAAATCTCTTTTTATGAAAACGATTTATTTTGGCTTTCGCTCAGATTTCTAATATAGTTTCCAGCTTCACTTGAGCTGCAGCGAAGCAACAAAGTGGATTTGGGAGATGTAATCTGTTTATTTCTCACGGTGAAGACACACAGAGGCAGAGTCACGTTTTCTGCTTTCATACGTTCGTCTTCCTGTCTGGACAGAATCATCTTTGAGATTTTTCTTTAAATCAAGCGACAGTCTGTTATAATCTGTGGAGTCAAAGGTAGAGGGACATGAAGAGGGTCAAAGATCAGAGCATTGACATTGTCCCCGGATCTGTTCTCCACTGAGAACCTGTGGTTAGTTCTCATAAGCATGGTGGAGGAACAGAACTAAAG
>NW_015151007.1:185656-186801 GCF_000732505.1 Cyprinodon variegatus | reverse complement strand
TGCTTTAATGACATGATGTGAATTGGAGCTATAGAAATAACCTGAATTGAATTGAATTGATGACATCACCACATGCTCAGGTCGTCTGGAGCTGCATTTTACCTCCTGTTGATAATAATCTCTAGATAATAACCAATCTTACTTTTTCCCTTTATTGGGGGAATAATGATTAACAGTCAGATAAACACAAATCAGATAAACGTTTTGCCAAATAAAAAAATCAATCCTCCATCAGAGTCGGCTGTACTTCACACACGGCTATGCAGAGAGAAAAGACAATTAGAAGAAATTTATTGGTACAATTACTTTGTCTTTGGCGCTCAGACCTCGGCAGGAAACATAGCGCTGAATTTTGATAGATATGCATGAACAGGAGCAAAGAACAGGGCTGTTTCCCCCTCCAGGCCTGAAACTGGTGGTGGAATGGAGATAGATGGAGTTGGTCAGTCTGTAGACTGCTGGTTGGAGTGGAGATAGATGGAGTTGGTCAGTCTGTAGACTGCTGGTTGGAGAGACGGTCTGCTGAGCTTTATGGGGAGATCCAGTGGACTGCGTGAGCTGATACTAGAGCTTCACTTCCTGGAAGATGGAAGTCCAGCTTGGATAACACAGGTTGAGAGAACCTGTCCATGATGAGCAAGCATGAAGCGACAGTGGAGAGGAAAAACTCCCTGTTGGGAAAAAACCTCTGGCAGAACCAGGCTCAACATTCTTCTGCCGGACTGGTTTAGAGGAGACAGGGAACGCAGTGAGAGCCCGGGAGGAATGACGCTCTGATGAAGCTTTAGCTACGATGGTGGAGGAGGGGATGGAGGGGGGAGGAAACGCTGTCATCTGAATGAAGTCATCGCCTGCGCACCATGCAGCAGAAAAATTGCGGATCGGAGGCCTTGTCAGGACTCCTGTCTTTGTGTTTGTGTTTCTGTGTTTGTCTCCCTTCATCCAACAGGGGGCCTCCTCAAACACCTGCTGATGGTTTCCTAGTTAAACAGAGTGTTCTTAAGCTGCTGACTGCCACTACCTTTAAGCCAGAGTGTTGCTGAGTCAAACTGAGTTTTTGTCAACCTGAGTTTAACTTTGTTTTTGTCTTTGCCTCTCGGCAGGAAGTCATCCTGCAAACTGGATTTCTTGGACCTTCTCTCCCT
>NW_015151007.1:183818-185414 GCF_000732505.1 Cyprinodon variegatus | reverse complement strand
GCACACAGACAGGAGTCAAGGAAACAAGAACTTCACTCGAAACGTGAGTCGACAACCAAATCCTCTTCTCCAAATTCTCGAGTCAAATTCCCCACTGAGCCTGAACTAACCGCTGTGTCTTCCCCTCACTTTTCAGTTCCGGTTGAGCAGTGTTCAGAGCAACACTTCTCCCTCTGTTTAACTTCTTCAATATAACCCGTTAAACCTTTTCCCTGGTCTCCCTGTTCGATTTTCTGCATTTGGGTCTGAACTTTGTAAAATCATGACAGGCCTTTTAAGATGAACTTTGGATGCTGATTGGCTTTCATGGAGGTGAGGCTCAAAGCTGATTGGCTGTGTCGCAGGTGGAAGGAAAGCAATCAGTTTCTTCAGTTGAACTTCCACCTGTATATTATTCTGAAAGTATCAGTGTTATCTTTCTATACACACATATATATATATATAATGCTATATGCTTGTATTAGACAAAAGGCATGAAGGCGCTTTAACTCCTGGTTTGCTGTCTCTCCAAGCCAAAACATGTAGCTTATAAAAACCACATAACATAAAAGTGAAGCAAGTAGAAATGAGAGGCTGTAAAATTAATGATTTAAGCCCCTTTAAAGCCAACATGATGTGTAAAAGTGTAATATTCATGAACACTGTCTTTTTTAGCAAAAAAAAAATGTCTGTTTAAACTCAGAGAAACTTTGACACTCTGAGCTCAGCTGGAAAACGACTCGTCGGGGCTCCATTCGGACTTTCCGGTCCTCATATTAAAAGTTTTCTGCCTCCGTGGGGAACCGGGTCTCTGTCACGGATCTGTGAAGCTCACAAAGCTCCAACTCTGTCAGAGGTTGGGGGTTTAAATCCCCTGGGGTTTGTCTGGATGAGAGGTTGAGCTGAACAACAGATGTTTCTGCCTCTTACAGCAGAGCAGCAGCAGCACCAGGACAAACGGGGAGGCTGAGCCGAACAGAACCACCCGCTGATCAGAACCAAGCTGGGCTGTTGCTCCGTCTGCTGTTTCCTAACGATTCAGAAGCTTAAGGTGTTTAAATGAGGAATCAGAAAGCAGAACCATCGGTCTCACTTCTACTGGCAGAACAATCTGAGGAGGGATTATCTCCTCAGGAATAAAAGCAACTAAACAGTCTGTCTGTCATCTGAGGATTTATGCAGCAAAGAATAAATAAAATCTACAGAATCTTTAACAGTTTTTAAAAGAATAAACGTTAACGGGGTCATAACCTGATATTTCATTTATATATTCCTTCTGAAATTACCTTTAGATTCATGTTTAATAATTTGTAGGAGGAAAGAAAATGAATAGAGCTCATTCAGCTAACGATAGCGTTGTATTAGTTTCCAGGAAAGACGTAAATCCAGGAAGAGGACCAATAGAACGCTCTAGAAGGTTCTTCAGGTATTCAGGTTGTGGAGCTGGTTGACAGTTGCCTTTTGTGTCGATGTTTGGCCTCTGTGGTTCTGGTGGCTTCTCTCAGTGTGGCAGTAAATGAGCGCGAGTTTGCATCAGTTGTTTTTCTTTAATTCTCCATCTGCATTTCACATAATGGGCATCGAGGTAAGGTCAGTCTCTGGCATAAAACAAGCTCC
>NW_015151007.1:179921-181483 GCF_000732505.1 Cyprinodon variegatus | reverse complement strand
TATCAAAAAAGTACTCCAGAGTGTTGTTCAGCATGGGGGTGAGTAGAAAATGAAGGCTAATCATGTTTTGGGTGTACTTTTCTTTTAAATACTCCTCCAGATAATGATCCAACGAGGCGCAGGTGTGCAGGGAGGACCAACAATGACAGGGCGCTACCTGGTGGTGGAGGGAGAGACAAACACAAACAACAGACCACACAAACTGGATTCCTGACACTAGTATGAATTAATATTTATTGTAAACCTTTTCACGGCATCAACTCATGTGACACTGCTTCACTGGGATAACCGAGCAGGAGATCCTTCCTGGGGGGCGTCACATGTCCCTGTGATGTCTCTCTGGGACTGTTCTGTTTTTGGGGGGTCTGCACAGCAGAGCAAACCTGCATCTTCCTCCACCAATGTTCAAACTTATCTTTTTGATGGATTATTAAATGATGACATTAATTCCACCTGAATCACCAGCAGCACCTAGAGCCAAAGTGGCATAAGGTATGTACCAGTTCTCTGCTGGCATGGGCCATTTTTTAACTGGAATAAGCCAGTTCCCAACTGGCTTATTCCAGTTTTCAAAACGGCATGCCAGATACCCCTTTTGGCTCTCGCTGTTCCTCTGAATCAGCGGTTTCTCCCCTCAGATGGATGCTGGAGAGTTTGGATGCTGAGGCGGCATAACGAACCAGTTTGGTCCAGTGGTCTACAGCAGGATTCAGGGGGACCAACGGTGAATCACAACAGAAACAATTTAGTAAGCTTGAAAATGCCAAAGCTGCTGAGAGCCTGACATGGCGGAGGGTCTGGAGCTGTGCCTCATCAGCTCTGCTGCAGGTGGAGCAGAGAAGATGCAGGTTTTCATGTTGGACGGTGGGTGGAATCATGTGACTCCTTCCTCAGGCAGTTTACACCAGAATGAACCAGTTAAACCAGTTACTGCTGGTATCTGTGTCTGCACAGCTGCATCAGGTCTCACTAGATGTTTCTCCTGCTGAGCACTAAAAAACCAGGTCTGCTTTGTTCCAACTTCTCACAATGTCTGTTATTCTTCCTTCTGTCTCATCATCAGATCAGAGTTTTCTTTCCCTTCGCTGTGTTCAAACAAGCAGAACCTGCTTCTTCTCTCACTCCGATCGCGCTGCAGCTTCAGGGAGGGGGATCAGGGGGGATAATTGGATTATTTCAATTTAAAGTTTCACGCAGGCTCTCAAATACAGAGCTGAAATCTGAACAGACGCCAAAAACAACAACAACAAAGTAAAGAGGCACAGAGCCAGCTTCCTGCAGGGCCCTGCAGAGGCCAGGCTTAATTACAGCAGAAGACTCAATTAATATCTCAGCTTTGTGCTTGATCTGTCTGCTGCTTTACAAATACTCGTTTATTTAAATAGGTCTGGATTTTCACCTTCATTTTCTCTGTTTTTATGAAAAAAAGCAAAAAGACAGTTAGGGAGCTGTGCTCTACAAACAGTCTGGATCCAGAGTGAAGTACAACAGTTGCGGAGTGGCAGCATACGACTTTATGGGCCCTATTAGGGGCCTCTAAGGAAACTTAATGAGTCCCCTAA
>NW_015151007.1:175738-177048 GCF_000732505.1 Cyprinodon variegatus | reverse complement strand
TTATTGAACAGGATGGAATCATTTCACATTTAAAGAACTTCAAGAAGTTAGAATTCTGAATATGAGCGACTTTTCCTTTAAATCAGACTGGATGGTATGGCAGGTCGTAACACTGGAGATCATGTAAACTTCACATATGTTCTTGGTGAATCATAGCTATTGAAATTAGATATTTAATAAAACACTTTTAGGTAAATTATCCAACAAACATGCATTTTATTATTTTTAGGTATGTTTTTTTACATAACAGCATTTCATTATCAGGTGCATTTTCAAACAGGTTCGAGTCCAGGCCAGGAATAAACAATTAAGGGTAACAATTAAAAGTAAAACAAAGTAATCCAAGAGGATTTTTTCCAATCAAGAAACTTCATACAACATTGAAAAGCATTTGAGTTTCTGTCAGTGGAGTAAAGAAATGGAACAGCTGGGAAAATGGAAAAACCCAGATTCACAAGAAAATGAAATCTATACGGAGTTAAAGAGTAAAAAGAGTAGGTTGTTCTCATAGGAGCACAGCTTCTATACGCTTTATATCTCATTTAGACACAACAGACCTAAAGAAGGTAGAGAAAAAGTGATGCTGTGAAGGAACCAGGAGGAAAAGACCAAATATTCTCCCTGTAAAGCAGCTAAATGTTCAGGTGTGTGTTTGGTGCTGATGACAGTTTTTTTCCTCCATCTTTACCTGCTGATCAGTTCCAGTCACATCACTGCTAAAAACCAGCGGTGGAGCTCAGGTTCAGGAGCAGTTTCAGTCTCGGCTGTAAAGCAGATCCTTCCGCTGTGGACAGGTTTGATGGCTCATCCAGTGAGGATAAAACCCGTCCTGCAGACAGAAGCCCACTCCTCGTCCCTGCAGAGTCTTTATTTGCAGACGTGAGAAGCTGGGGGGGGGGCTCTGAGACACCTGACAGCACCGGAGACGGGCTGAAGTCTGCTCTGCAGGTGAACCCTGGTGGCTTTTAGGTCGGTGAAGCGAGGCGAGCAGCTGTCAGACACGTGGGTCAGAACAGGACGCAGCGCTTCCTCTTTGGAAATGTAACTTCTTCCTCTCACATCTATTCCTGTTTTCCTCTGCATGTCAGCCTGTTTTATTTTCTCCGTTGCACCAAAGGATTCACTCATGCAGACCTGCAAGGTCAGACCTTTGGCTACAACTCCCTCAGGTTCAAGGTTCTGTCTGCTTGTTGAGCTGCTTGCATCGGGTTTTATAAAAGCTGGATGTGAGACTCTCCTTTTAGGTGCTGGTCAGAGTCTCTGCTGCCCAGAATGGGTTAGAACGGGTCAGAACTGGTCAGAACTGGTCA
>NW_015151007.1:168396-174253 GCF_000732505.1 Cyprinodon variegatus | reverse complement strand
AATGGGTCGGAATGAGTCTTTACGGGTCACAACAGATTAGAACGGGTTGGAACGGATCAGAATGAGTCATTATGGTTCATAACATGTCAAAACAGGTCAGAACAGTTCAGAACGGGTTGGAACGGGCCAGTAGGGGTGGGAACAGATTAGAACAGGTCACAACAGGTCAGGACAGTTTAGAACGGATTGCAACGGGTTAGAACAAGTCATAATGAGTCATAACAGGCCAGAACAGGTTAGAACTGGTCAGGGCGGGTGAGGACAGGTCAAAACGATTCAGAATGGGTTGGAGTCTTTGTCTCCCTGAGCCCTAACCTTATTGGTCTTGTCTTAGCCTCTCAGCAGGAAGTCATCCTGCAAACTGGATGTTTTGGCCTTCTCCCCCTGGAAGGATCCTTTGAGCTTTACACTGAGCAGGGGATGCAAACTGGATGTTTGGACCTTCTCCCCCTGAAAGGATTGTTTGAGCTACACACAGAACAGGGGATTAATCTCCACACGAACCGTTCAAGTACTTCAGGAAATTTAAGTGGCAGTCAGCTCCATCACTTCGCAGGAACCAACCAAAACCCGAGTAAAACCTGTCCGCCCTCTAACGAGCCAACCAAGTTCTGGAATAACCCACACCGACTGAATTCTGGGAAGGACACCTTTTCCCTGGAAACGTGAGTCCCGTTTCAGTCTCTGATTTTGCAAGTCGTCGCTCAAGTTTCCCACTGAGCCTGAACTAAACACTGAACTTCCCTTCTCACTTCCAGTTCCAGTTCACCAGCGTTCTAATTAATACTGGATCCAACTCATCGTGCTTTCAATAAACCTGCTAAACCTTTTCTCTGGTTCTCTGAGTGGTTTCCTGCATGTGGGTCAGATCCCTTAAAAAGAACATGACAAACAATGAATGAAAGAGTGATTTGAGCACTAATCATGGTCAAACCACAACTTCTGTTCAAAGTATAAGAGTTTATTAACTCTTACATTGTTCAGCTGGCTGAAGATAGGAGGTACTTTGTTCCTCTGTGATGGGGTGGGGGGTGTGGTGATATCTGGAAGGGATCATCTCTATAACTGAAATGTAAGTTTTTGGAAGCTGGAATCTGAGTCCACCACCTCTGTTTAAAGTTGATTTTTCTCTCTTAACATAGATGGCTTCCTTCCTCTCAAACCACCTATTGTCTTTATCCAGAATGTGAACATTCTGGTCCTCAAAAGAATGTCCTTTGTCCACAAGGTGTAGATGTACTGAACAAGATATAACACTCCGCTCATATTCGGCCTGGGGGTTTTATCTATCTATTTTTGCTGAATAAACTCAAGAGGATTTTCTCCAAACACAAAATCCCAGTACATTTCAAACCAAACAAAACCCTTAAACAGAGGCTAGTGCATCCTAAAGATAAAACCCCCAGACCAAATATGAGCGGAGTGGTATATGGTGTATACCACCTGATCTCCTCCTAGAGTTTCTGGTTCCGGTTTACCAGGCTGCTGGATTTTCCCAAGCTGAGAATCCCCTTAGTTTTGTCTCTCTGAGTTAAACTTTGTCTCTTTGAGTTCCATCCAGTCAATAAACTGGTTAAACTGGTGTTCTGCATGTGGGCTACTTTAAAAACCCATCCTGACACTTTTTCTAGGTGTTTGTGAATTTGCATAGTTGCTCTTAAATAAACACATTCCAAGAAAATGGTTTTTATATATTAAAAAATATGAAGCTGACTAATAGCTTCTCCATTATTAAACTGGTACATTATTTTTTTAGGTTTGTGACACAATATTTTATCGTGCAAAACACAGATTTACCTTCACAGCCTCAGAAGGAAAATATTTTTGTACAAAAAGGAAACCTGGACAAGATATTGTTTTGTTTTTATAACGTTTTTTGTTGCTCGGTTTCATATAAATATACTTGTGTAATAACTTGGTTCCCCCCCCCCGGAGAAAATTCACCAGACGCCTCTGATTCACATCATAACTGAAGCTGCTGCTTCTCCACAGACAAAGTTCTGTTTAATCACAGCTTGTTGTTTTGCCAACTACTAAACTCCATCAGCTCCATAATTCTCATTGCGTCTGCTAATGAGCAGCACTCTGTTTCTGGGGGAAGCGAAATGCTTTATGAGCTAATTAAAGCAGAGATTAACACCGAACCCTCGTTAGGTCGCTTCATCACTGCAGGGCGTCCAACAACCAGAGGAGAGGACGTGGGAGAGGTGAGGTGTCTCCATCCCTGAGCAGCTCCACGATCATCTGTAGGATAATCATCGGATATCCCAAACATTTCAGCCCTGAAGCCTCTAAGATACTCAAATTTGAATGATCAGAATCAAAGATGGAGAAAACAAATTTTGAAGAAGGAATGTTCTAAAGAGGTTTGTTGATTGTTCTGGAAAAAGGTGTTTTAATTTAGCCCTAGAAGGATGATTGATCGTCCATCCAGCCTGCTCTGATCCTCCTTCTTCCACCTCCAGCAGTTATCGTCTAGAGCCGGGGTCACCAGTGTGGTGCCCACGGACACCAAGGGGCCCTTGAGCACCACATGGGGGGCCCTTAGCATCTCGACTTGCAGAAAAAAACAGTTCCAACAGGGGCTAGGCAGGCTAAAAAACCAGGAGGCGGAAAGAGGTCAATGCCGCATGCTTACTAACCAAGGCTTTCAGACAATCTGGCACTGTCAGCTAGTCAGAGTCCAGCTTAAGAAGGCTGGTTAACAGGTGAGAGGAATCAGTGGTAATTAGACTGAGCAGGAGCAGCACAGGGGGGACAATTGGAGAGTTAGAGCAGGAGAGGAAGAGGAAAGAAATGACAAACACTAGTTGACAAAAACAAAAATAAAAATGTGCATGTGAGTGTGTGCACAAGCCCATTTCTCCTCGTGCACGCTGTTAAAAAGTTGCTGTTCTTATAGCTCATACAAGCATGTGTACGACCCCTAAATCCCTCCATCATTATATAGAGCGGGGACTATATAGTGAACTTAATAGTGAACTCAGTTAACTGACCGTTCGGACAGATGATCACTACTTTTGGCTCCGTTGGTTGCGTAACTCCTCCTCCACCCCGCGGCGCCTGCACCATCTTTGCTATTAGTCGCCACTGTCGGGTAGCGGTGACAGCGGGCCGCTGTTACAGCAAATCCCAGAATGCTTTGCGAGGTAGTGAGAAAGGTGAGCTTCAATGACTGTCTGAAACCGTAGCTCTCCACAGATTATACGCCTGAAAGTGCGCAGAAAAAGACGGTTAACAGGACGAGCACGTAGGACGGCCTTACGTAAACATATCACCAGAATGATTGACAGTTAGGAGGACAACTTATTTAGCTGATCCACCCGGAAATAAAAGATTGCCCTTTATACCTTTAATCTAAAAAAGAGAAACTTTAAACAAAAAGACAAAAATAGCAAATTTAAAAACACAAAAAGCAATCTGGAAAAAAATGTTCGATTTTGGAATTTGTTTCTCTTTTCTATTTACCTATCTACCTTGAATGGATCTGATCCTGCGGGGAACTCATCAGCTGTTTCCCCGTCTGGGGGATCCAGCATAGTGGTGGCTGGGGGACTTCCTCTGGGCCGTCTCTCCTCCTCCCTTGGTGGGGGAGCAGATTTCCTGGGCCGGCCCATCCTGGATGCCTTTCCTCTTGGGATCCCTTTGGGCATCTGGGGTCTTTGGTCCCCCGGCGCTGGCCTCGGTGCTCTGGAGGGGGGGGCGCCTCTTTGGCTCTTCACAACCACTATTGAGCATTTTTCCTTTGGATGACCTTTACATGCACAAGTGCTCTTTCACAAACAACTACAGGTGCTTGGCTCCAGGTACTTAGAAACGATCTACAAATCAGTAAAAATTTTTGAATTAAGTTTATCTATCCTTAATTTAAGTAGCTAAATGACATAGTTTGCGAATGGAATGAGTATTTTTATTAGTAAAATAAGATAATTAGATGATATGCACTTGAAATTAGACCATGCAATTGTGTTTTCTTATTTTAAATATAAATTGTCTTGTTCCATTGGCAAAAAGAACAAATGCAAATGCAACTCATTTTAAGAAAAGATGACTTAGATTTTTTCCATTGTATAGATGTCAGATTAAATAATACTACCTATACTTCAGTGATAGTATCAAGGTGTTACTTTATTGTGTCTCTAATACTATAACCGTTGGTCGTGTTGTTCTTTCTACATCACTTTGCAGGTGATGAATCAGACTAGAGTTTGTTTTTATCGTATTCTCCCTCTAATCTCCTCTTTCTTTCATCTTTTCTCCTTTTTTCTGTTTTTCCTCTCCTGTTCTACTTTCCCACTGAAGTGTCGAAATAATCTAAAATACTCCCTGCACAAATTATATTTAAGCTATTTATATGCATAAATCCAGCGGAACACTATGGCGATAGCCGTACTGCTCCACTGGTGAAAGTAAAATCTTTTTGGGCTCTTTTTGGCATCAAGGCAATTATTCTTATTGCCACATTGCCAGACAGGACAGTGAGAGGAAATAAATAAATAGATAAGACTCGTCTTCAGTTTCCAGCAAAAAAACAAACAACCTTCAGCTGAACTATGGAGGAACTAAACTAAAGAGCTTCATGTTTTGTCAGCAGATTCAGGCCCATTAGCTTCCAGCCATCAACTGATGATGACGAGGATCATTCTTCCTCCCCTTGTTTGTGAGCCTTGCTGAACGTTAACGCTGTGTGAAGAAAAGAGAGCCTGAAATTATGTTTTCAGGCTCTCATTCATTACCTAAACCAACAGCCGTCGGGTTTCTGTGTGTTCTGGGAGGAGGAAGTCTCCGCGCTACAGCTTCCAAACGCTCTCGCTGATAGAGGCCCATTCGGCGCCCACAGCTGCCCGTTAACGTCCTGAGAGAGTTAAGCTCGGCGGAGGATGAATGCCTTTCGCTCTGCACCTGATTACTGCTCCTCCGCTGCAGCAGCTGAGCCAATAATGAATATTATCTTTCATTATCGGGGACAATAAACCGTCCTCCTCTGTCTTCTCCTCAGCTCTTCAGGCTGTAATAACTGAGCACGAAGCTGGGCTGGAGGAGGCGTTCATCATTTAGAAACATTTATGGCCTCCTTCTCTACTTCAGTCAAACACAAACAGACTCACATCACAGATGCATCACGACTGAATGAAGAGTCCAGGGAGCGACGAAGGCCACAGGAGGTGAGAGCGCTCCGCGGATTATGATGATGATGATGGACGTCACAGAATCTGATGGAGAAGCAGTCACAGATTCACAGCTGATAAACAGTCACGTCGGGGGCTGCTGAGTTGAACTCTGAAGACAGATGGACAGTAGGAGGAGAGGACAGCAGAGTCAGATGCTCCACAGACACTTTCTAAACTCAGAAACTTTACAGGATCCTGCAGAACCGGTGTTCTGTCAGACCAGCATAGCATCAGTCAATACGCATTCGCAAGATGTCAGATTTCAATCCTTTTAGTCATGTACAAAAAAAACTATTTAAGGTTTGAACGCCATACACTTAAAAAAAAAGACATTAAATTGTGGTTTTGTTCATGGCTAAAGAGATACACACCAGTTGAGGTGGTTTAAAGTCTATTTTTCGAGGACATCTGGTCACCCTACCATTTCAATTTGATGTTTCAGTGAGTGAGTGCTTGTTGCTATGATGCGTCTTTGCTCAGCAGGATCCGTCTGTTTCCCACCTCCTGCACTGAGTCCAGAGGGCGTCCAATCACAGAGCGTACACTGTACGATTTTTTGCCCTTTTCGGTCAAATTTTTCTATCCGGTTGACTTTCAGTCTGATCGTGCATCATGTAGTGTACAGAGGGCGGGGGTGCTATGAGTGAAATGGAGTTCTTTCTGTCAAACTGACAGACCGTAGTAGC
>NW_015151007.1:166705-167937 GCF_000732505.1 Cyprinodon variegatus | reverse complement strand
GAGCTGAGTCCCACCTGGTTTTTAGACATACAGTGTGAGCAGGTAGCTCGCATCAATGTGAGAACAAATATCTGTCAGGTCTGTGTGTTTTTGTGTTTCTTTGTTTGTCTCCCTTCCTCCACCAGAAGGCGCCTGGTTCTGGTCCGCCTCCTGACACACCTGCAAAGGGTTTCCTGCTTGATGGAGTGCTCTTAAGCTGCTGACTGCCACTACCTCGAAGCCAGAGTGTTTGCCAGTCTTGGGTACTCTAGCCAAGCTGAGTTTTGCTGAGTCAAACTGAGTTCTTGTCAACGTGAGTCTTAATCTTGTTTTTTGTCTTTGCCTCTTGGCAGGAAGTCATCCTGCAATCTGGATGTTCCGGACCTTCTCTCCCTGGAAGGATTATCTGAGCTTCAAACTGAGCAGAAGATTTAAACTGGAGATTTGGATCTACTTTTCCTCAAGAGATTGTTTGAGCTTCACTCTGAGCAAGGGATTCATCTCCACTACGACCCGTTCAAGTACCGCAGGAAATCTGAGTGGCAGTGAACTTCTCCGTTCACCTTCAAACAACCGCATTCTGGGTGAACCCTGTCCGCCCTCCTCCGAATCAGACAAACACTGGAACTACCGCACACAGACTGGAGTCAAAGAATCAACAACTTCTCTGGAAACGTGAGTCAGCAACCAAATTCTCCTCTTCAAGTTCAAGAGTCAAATTTCCTACTGAGTCTGATCTAACCACTGTGTCTTCCCCTCATTTTTCAGTTTGAGCAGTGTTTAGAGCAACAATTGATTCTGCATTATCTCTTCAATAAACCTGTTAAACTTTTTCCCTGGTGTCTCTGAATTGGTTTCTCTGCATGTGGGTCCGAGCTCGTGATTAAATCATGACAATATGGTGAGATGTGAACTTTTAAACCTTGCGGTTTCCTCGCACAGTGTGAACTGTATCTGTGTGCAACAATTGAAAAAATCGTACAATGTATGTCTGGCTTCATCCAGCCACTTCCTCTCAGCTACAGATATATATATATATATATATATACATATTCAGAATTCAAACTTCTGAAAGTACTTTAAATATGAAAATATTACATCCTGTTCAATAAAAAATGTGTTTTTAAAGAAGAGTAATTTTTATTTGAATGTGCTTTACTGGAGGCATCCATGTTTGTCAAAGAACACTACTGCCACCTACTGGTCCGTGAATTTCAATGGTGAAGTCCTCTGGAAATCTTCAATAATTGTTG
>NW_015151007.1:163599-164766 GCF_000732505.1 Cyprinodon variegatus | reverse complement strand
CTGGAAGATGGCAGGAGGGAGGGGCTACTATATTTGGGCCAAAATGGCCGCTCCCAGACTCAGTGATGGCGATTTATTTACTGATTAACCCTAAATTAATTAAATCACCATGAACGTATTAGTTTTAGGTATAAATAACGGTCCATCGGTTATTCCTCGCTTACCGGACTTTTAGCCTTTTAATCCACAACTTCACAAGCATTAAAACTTACCTAATAAAACAAACTGTGACTCTATTCAGTAAATATACTCATGCAATAGGTCCAGTGTTTTCACATAGTTTTAGCTCTTAGGATTTAAACCTGAGAGATCAAACTGAATCTCATTATCATGATGACAGCAGCCCATCTCAAAATGATGGACGCAGAATAAATATTCCTCTGTTAGGGTCTGTAAATGCTCATCGCTTTGTGTGCCATGAGACTACGGGACTTTTATTCAAAAGGACGGTTTCATTCTAACAGAAAGAAGGTGATGGATCAGCAGATTCATTCCAAACAAGTCAGATGTGATGAATAATCAGGTGGACGATGTGTGGACGTCCACACATGTCCATAAATAGCTGAGTAAAGGCTCGCATAATTCTGCAGCGATTTGCAACCTTGGCACTGCTTGGAAGCGGCGGAGATGGCGTTTGGAGGTCCTGCTGACCAGATGGTAGACGGTGATGGATGGATTATTAGCTGATTTACATTGTGTATCCCAGAGGGGCACAGATGAACCGGGCGCCTTGGTGGCAGTTCAAGATCCAACCACTCCTCTGTGAAACGGGAGGTTCTGTTGGGTATTTATCACTCACCCTGAGAGGCTGCCATGATGGCCAAGCATTTAACGCCCCATGAATGTGCTTGAATTAATACAAATTAAATCACAATAAGAATCAAAGAGCTGATTTCCACTCTGGATTAGTTAGGCTGTAAATTTACTCTTATAAATGAGAAAAAAAATCTGCACATCTTCCTTCACCACATTCTAAATTTTAAACCTTTTGTTTATTAAAATCACTTTTGTTCTTCTTGAAAAGCAAATCTAACGTCCTCTTTAAGCTACTTGTGATGGAAACGCTAATCCACTATTTTCACCAGTGGTGTTTATGTACGGAAGAGGATTAGGGCCACTGAAAAAAAAAAAAGTTAACTGATTTTTTAATTTTATTTCAGTTTAACA
>NW_015151007.1:159425-160611 GCF_000732505.1 Cyprinodon variegatus | reverse complement strand
GGAATAATCAATGGATCATTAACACCAAAAACGAATACGTTTGCAGTGATTTAATGAACTGTTTTTGTTTATTGTTAATGAGATTAAAATAAAGGATCAGAACCGGGTTATCTTCCACCTGGACAAACTCCTTCCACAGGATCCTAAGTTCTGGAGCTCATTTCCAGCTACAGCTGTGAGCCTTCAGCTAACCGATGAGTCAGATCCATTCTTCTGCATCCTGGGACGATTGCAGCCAATTTATATCCGAGGGGCTGAGTCCAATATGCGGTGTGTTTGGGTCGGGGTGGGAGGGGCGGGGGCCAGCAGCCAATTTGTGTTGGAGCCTCTCAGAAAGTGGGAGCTGGCAGAGATTAAACCTATTTGTCACTGCTTATAGCAATGACAGAACACTGAGGAGCGACGAAGAGGAGAAATGGAGCAAAACAAAGAGACTGTGGGAGCGGATAATTAGTGCAGCCGAGACACAGATTCTGGCTGCTTGTTTGTGAGGAGAAGGTCCTTATCTCCGAGTCAGAAACCTTAAAATGTCCAGTAAGGATAAATAAAATGAGATGCCAGGAAATTTATCACACAGCTCTGTGAATATAGGGAGAAATGAAGGTGACAATGAATTTAAAATTGTTATAAGCTGTTATCTAACACAAAGTTGCATTCCATCCGGAAAGTATTCACACTGCTGCAGCTTTTATACATTAGAGTCTGCTTATTTATTTCAAATGGGATTAAGTTCATCTATTTCCTTAAAGTTCTACACAATGATGTGGAAAACTGTTTTTGAGAGATTGTTTCATGGTTCTCCCCTTTTGGGACTTTTTAGTTTTTAGTTTTCACAATCTTAGTAATTCAGTTACTCTCTGTCGCCCCCTTGTGTCTGTCTCCTTTCCCCTAGCTCCCTTCTAGTCTCTTCCATCCACACCTGCTCCATATCATCTGATTAGCCCAGTCTTTGTTCTGTCTCCCATATATAGGGCTTGGTCGTCATGACGTAAGCACTTTGCGTCGCCGCCATGTTGAATGCCTCTTTTACCGCTGCTCAGACTACTGCCTACAACTACCGCGTACTGTACTCCCTCTCAGCCGTGTTTTAAATATGATTAATTTCACCTTAACTTGATTTCAACCATGGTAAACCGTTGCTGTATTGTGGGCTGTAACAGCGCAACACATGATCGCCATGGAAACA
>NW_015151007.1:154964-157601 GCF_000732505.1 Cyprinodon variegatus | reverse complement strand
CTTGGAATCCGACCAGACCTCGGCGCCGCGCTATGACGTAATCGTCCATGAATTCGAACAGGGCCCTACTTATTTAGTTCTTCTGTGCTGATTCCTTGTTGTTTGTTGCTCCCCACGTTAGTTTCCCTGATGTTTGCTGTTTTTTTGGTTCTCTGTGTTTTTTGGATGTTTGCCTCAGTTTCCTCACTAAACCTACAAGAACTCATCTCTATATTTGGGTCCCCTTGTTGACAGATTGTGATTCCTTTAAAACCAAAAAGGCTAAGAAATCTGTGATTTCTGTAATTGCATTCGGACCACGATGCGGTTCTTCTGTTCTTCTTTCAGATCAGAATCAGCATCAACTTTAAAGTCTTTTTGGACCAAACTTGGTCAGGTTCCTAGTTTCCTCTGACTAACATCAGGCATGAACTCGCCATCGAGACGTGGAAGACAGTCCCAGGTGGCCTGGCCCACTCAGTGATCAATGCTGTGTGGATGTGCTTGTTTTTTTTTTTTTTTATAAACAATCAATGTAGTTTGCATATTTCATGAATCCACCACAGAAAGAGCAGAAAAAGTTTATACACCCTGCTGTGTGCAAAAATGTATTCAACTATACGGTCCAGTTAAATAAACAGAGATGGTTGGATTTACTCAGTTGGCACTTTATTTTACTTTGCAAAGTCCGTCCTCCTGTTCTAGTCCTGAAAACCTCCTCATGTGTAAATGTCCTCTGCAAGGAGGCAGCTTGGGGAGTAAAAACTCACCGAGGATGTCTGCAGAAATCAAATTAATTGATAAGAGTTAGAGTGTGTGTGCCATATATCAGCTGCTGATAGTGTGTGTGCTAACAGCAGGTCAGTGCCATGTCTGTGTGTGAGCCTCTAATTAGAGGTTTTGTGTAGATTCTGCTCAGTGTGCACATCCCACAATCAGATTATGATAATTTGATCCCAAACACAAATGAAGAAGTCAGAGCAGCACAGACACGATCCCTAGCGTTGGTCCCATGTTTATCAGCGCTTACAAACACACACGCCTTCTCGTCTTGCTATATGTAGTGAGGACCATGCATTCACTCCCAATGATTTCCAACCCTTTCTATTCCCTAAGGCTGGAAATAGCCCTAAACCTAAGCATTAAACCTGTGATCTGGTCATTTGCTGCTGGAAAACCATATAAAGGAAAAAGATCACATCAGCTCGGTGTCACTTCAGTGTCCACTTAGAGCTAATCACAACTGGATGTATAAACATTGTCCTGCCTAAAGGTGAGATATTTACAGCCTCTTTTCAAACTAGTTGAAGGTTAGATCATGGAAGTAGTGCCATAAAGCAGGGGTTCCTAAACATTTCGGACAGCAGCCACCAACATAATACACTCCTGATCAAAATCTTAAGACCAGTCAAAAATTGCAAGAATTTGCATTTTGCACTATTGGNGTTCCTAAACATTTCGGACAGCAGCCACCAACATAATACACTCCTGATCAAAATCTTAAGACCAGTCAAAAATTGCAAGAATTTGCATTTTGCACTATTGGATCTTAAGAAGGTTCAAAGTAAAGCTTCACAATGTTAAAGGAAAAAAATCAGTGCAAGAGGCAAGAACTTTTGAGCGGGGAATTTTCTGAAAACTGCATTTACTGCATTTACTGCATTCTTTCAGCTGATCAAAAGTTTAAGACTATAGTCTTTAAAAGCCAAAAACTGTGCAAAAATCTGGATTCCATGTCATTTTCTGTCAAGTCTTTACACTGTCAAGACCTCCTGATGGCAAAAGCAAAAAAGCTCACTGACTTTGACCGTGGCAGATTTGTTGGACGCAGTAAGACGGTCATTTTGCATTTTCTAAAGGATCCTGAGGGTTATGGCACAAAAAAGTCAAGTGGTAGACCCAAAATTGTCACTAGCTCTGAGCCACAGGATCCGATTGTCCGTCAAGACACAGGACCTCTACCCAAATAAGGCCATTACTGGTGCTGACTGCAACCCAATAACCATCAGACGGCATCGACGAGAGAAGGGCTTCAGAAACAAAAAAACGTCTTCAAAGGCCACGTCTTCTTCAACGCCACAAAATTGCCTGTCTGGACTTTGCAAGGGTACACCAAACATGGGACATTGAAAGGTGGAAGAAAGTTGTCTTCTTTGATGAGAAAAAGTTTTACCTTGATGGTCCTGATATCTTCCAATGTTACTGGCATGATAAGGAGATCCCACCTGAGATGTTTTCTACACGGCACAGTGGTGGGGGCGCCATCATGGTTTACGGTGCGTTTTCCTTCAATGGAACAATGGAGCTTCAGGTTATGCAGGGGCATCAAACAGCAGCTGGCTATGTGGAGATGTTGCAGCTGGCATCCCTCATGACTGAGGGCCTCGTCTGTGTGCTAATGATTGGGTTTTTCAACAGGACAATGCTGCAGTTCACAATGCCCACCTGACAAAGAGAATAACGTCACTCTTTTGGACCATCCTGCATGTTCCCCAGATCTAAACCCAATTGAGAACATTTGGGGATGGACGGCAAGGGAAGTTTACAAAAATGGACATCAGCTCCAGACAGTGGATGCCCTTCGTGAAGCCATCTTCAACACTTGGAGCAACGTTCCCACTAGCCTCCTGGAAACACTGGCATCAAGCATGCCTAAAC
>NW_015151007.1:152850-154241 GCF_000732505.1 Cyprinodon variegatus | reverse complement strand
TATACATATATATCCTGCAGGTCTCCATGTTACAGTTCGGTCTAATCAGCTGGAAACCAGGTGACTCAACAGTGCAACTGGAACTCTATCATGCAGCCAGGTTTTGGTGAAGAAAACAGCAGAATTCTGGAGGTATTTTCCATTCATTAAGAGGACGCCAAATTTGTCCATTTTATTGCAGAGAGATCGTACGTTGAACCTGCAGATTGGAGGGAGCAAAGTACGATGTCCTCTTCTCCTCCAACTGTGCTGGCCTACCACTCTCTGTAGACTCAAGCCTTTATTTTCTCCAGAAGAGTAAAAAAAGTTGGAGAATCAACACATCAAATGATTAAAGGCAGTTTCAGGGAATCAAAGGCAATGATTGGGCCAGCGCACGTTGATTGGAATCTCTTGTTTCCTTAGCTGAACGAGGTATATGAGTTCTACGAGACTAAAGAGAAAATACTGAATCGGCGGAAGCAGATTAAGGGTGAACCACCTGACTTGGCTCATAGTCATCCCTGTCGGATTGGGCATGTATAAACCCGAAATGGTTAGAAACAGGTTCACCATTAGCCTGTAGGAATTAATAGAAGTCAACGGCAAGGCCCTGCAAAGGTAGTGAGACCAGTTTGGGTGTGTGAGTGGAGGGCGGGTTGGAAATAAGTTAGGCTGTACTTGTTAAAGTTAATGGTGAATACAAAAATACATGACCACTGCATTCCCAACCTCAACCTAAAGTTAATTAACACAATATTCCTAAAAATTAAACGTCAACTAAAAAGTTAATGAGGACCAACAGAATGTGCTCACTTTGATGGCGAAATTGCAAGAATGGTCCTCACTGTGATGCCCCAACAGAAGCTTACACGCACACGCCGACTCGATGCTTTAATTAGGTATTAATATCAGGCCTCAACAAGGACAGGAATGCAGATGAGCAGAGACAACACAGAAACAGCACTAAAGTTAAAGTTACACAGCAGATTTCATCTTCACAAACTGCAGCTGAGGCGTCAAAGTAAAGAGCAGGTTTAAAACAGGAAGTGATGCACAGAAATGTCAGAGTCTTCAGTCTTGATGGCTTTAAATCATGTTTTAGGAAGCTCTCAGTCAAGGCAATTATACCTGTTAACGACCTCTGAGAGTTTTTAAGATGAACAGATGTTTAATTCATAGAGTCTCTGAAGAGTCCCTGACTGCCTGAGCTTAGCCAATCACAGGGCTGGATCAGAGAGTGGGCGGGAGCTGTGGGAGCAGACATGATGAGAATGAGATGGAAGACGATATCCAGAGGAAACCAAATAAAGTTGAAGTGAAAACGTTGGAGTTAGAGAGAGGTCTCCCCTTATCAGCCTCGTCAGTGGGAACAAACACTCGATGGGGTTTTCTACGTCTTTCCTGTCTGC
>NW_015151007.1:149087-150761 GCF_000732505.1 Cyprinodon variegatus | reverse complement strand
ATGTGTGTTTTATGAGAGTAAGTTATGTTCCTGGTTCGTGTTGTGACTCTTGGAGGCCCGTGGATTGAGAGGGTTTGGTGTTTGTCTCCTGTCTTCTGATCGTGTCCCAGCTCTTCACCACGTAAGGGAACGCAGGTTCTGGTCCGTCTCTGCGGAGCCCTCAGGGTTTTGGTGCGGAACGAGGGGGAGGTCAGTTTTAGTCCCATAAGCCTGGCTCCAAGGAGAAGACCAGTTTAAAGTTCTGCATTTATCCTGGAACCATGTCTTGTCTATGTTCCTCTCTACTACTGAGCCTGCCTGTCTCCATCTGCGCGTGTCAGTCTGAGCTCGCTGCTGGACTCATGGACCTCTGAACCTACCTGTACACTCTGAGGATTCCTGGAACCCTGAATTAGTTCGGATCGGAACCTCTGGATCGGTCTCCTGCCTGCTCTCTGGGGTTGCCGTATCAGGGACGGCTCTGACGGCGGTCCATCGGCCGGATCCTGCCGCCTCGGGAAGGATAAACTGAACTGTTAAATCAGAGTGTCAGTGATTTTTGCCCCCCTCCCACTGCGGTTCGCCTTTACTTTGAAGCCCGCGTTCTGTTTTGTTTTATTATTTTTCTGTTATTAAAGGTTTTTAAACTTCCCATTGTCTGACTCGCCTTGAAGCTTTGGTTTATCTGTCCTATTTTATGACAGTGTTGGGTTCTAGTAACCTGGTTTCCTTTGAGTTAGGTGGTTATGAAGCTTCTCTACTTAACTGAACAGACATATTGAAATACGTCTGAAAATTCAAAGTTAACCACTTTATTCATTATTAAAGTAAAAATGAGACACATTTGTTCTGCTCTCTTTAAAGCAGCCCCATCAGCCCCTCTGATTGGCTGCCGTTGGGCCTCTCCGAGGCCTCAGGTGCTGCATCTGTGTTCCCTGAAGCTGAATAAATTTGCTCTGTCCTCATCGGAATGTGTTGTGCTCGGATCTCCGAGGAATTCCTGTCTATCGTGGGTCACTTTGGAGCGCTGGAACCGTTTAATGAGCTTCTACGGGAGGAAAACTGTTGGAGAAGCAGCGTCTGAAGATGAGATCTGAAATAAGAACCTTCCTGTTTGAGAAAGGTCATCCCACCTCTGCAGACTGACTGGGAGTGAAATAAAACTCTGAGGTTTATTGCTTATAGAAATAAGTCTCTGTGGAATCAGAGGGTGCAGCTTTAAAGGCTTGCAGGAATATTAGAGTTTCTGGCAACTGAAGCAGATTATGAAGAGGTGGAGAACTGAGCGTCTTTAACTGATCTGGAGGCAGTTTGGAGAATAATCTGAAAAGTTTTGTTAGAAGCTGTGATTGAGAGTTCAGCTTTTTATTCTGGTGCCGACCTGTGAAATCCTTTGTTTTGGGAAAAACAGCGGGATGAGGAAGCAACATGACCTTTGCCCTCTTTATTTGTGTCGGCATGAAAAGTTAAGAACTCAAAGTGTTCTGGGAAACACAAAAATACAAAATATGATTTAAAAGAACCATTACCAAAAGTCTTCCCACTGCCAATAGTTCTGATGTTCTTCAGCAGTTGCTGAAAATATAAAAAATTATTAAAGCAAATTTTTGGAAAAAGATTTTTCTCATGGAGGTTCTTCCACAAAAGGAAATGTTATTTCCAACATTTCTTTGTGCAGATATCATCCAAAAGGTT
>NW_015151007.1:144341-146514 GCF_000732505.1 Cyprinodon variegatus | reverse complement strand
TGAGGGGAAGACACAGCGGTTAGTTCAGGCTCAGTGGGGAATTTGACTTGTGAACTTGGAGAAGAGGATTTGGTTGCCGACTCACGTTTCCAGAGAAGTTGCTGAATCCTTGACTCCTGTCTAAATGCTGTTCTAGTGTTTGTCTGATTCGATGGAGGGCGGAACAGGGTTTAGAATGCAGTTGTTAGATTGTGAACGAAGAAGCTGACTGCCGCTCAGATTTCCTGCGGTACTTGAATGGTTCGTAGTGGAGATAAATCCCTTGCTCAGTGTGAAGCTCAAATGATCTCTTGGGGAAAATGGATCCAAACCTCCTGTTTGAACCCCAGCTCAATTTGAAGCTCAGTTGATCCTTCCAGGGAGAGAAGGTCCGAGAAATCCAGTTTGCAGGATGACTTCCTGCCAGTAGGCAAAGAAGTTAAATTTAAACCCAGATTGAAAAAAACTCAGTTTGACTCAGTCAGCAGCTTAAGAGCGCTCAGTTAACGAGGTAACCACCCGCAGGTGTGTGAGGAGGCGGACCAGAACCAGGCGCCTCCTGGTGGAGGAAGGGAGACAAACATAGAGACACAAACACAAAGACAGGAATCCTGACAGTTCAAAAGTTATGAAAACAAGAAAAACAGGTAAAACAAGCCAAAAACATAAAGAGCATAAATAAACAACAGGTTTAAGTTTACAGATGATAAATTTACAAATGCAAATCGCAAATTAACAAGTGGAAATCACATTTTTGAGAACGGAAAATTATATCCAAGTAAGAATCACTAACATAAGGGTTAAATTTGTGATATGAAAACTTCACAAAATTTGCAATTACAAATCACAAATGTCATTTAAATCACAGGATAAAGTGCTGTATTCATTTGAAGGAATTTGTCTTTCTGGATCTTTAAACCGTATTTATCAGAGATGTTAATCTAAAGCCGGGCATACAGCGTATGATATTTTCAATCGTTACACGCAGCTACAGCTCAAACTTTTCGACGAAACTGCAGGGTTTAGAAGTTCACAGTTCACGATATTTTTTGTCACACTGTGCGACCCGACGCTCCGATGCGATCTACCTGCTCGCTCTAAAAACCACACGGGCGCCGAGAGATGGTGCCAGTCGGACTCGTGAATCTGGAAGGAGAAGAAGAAGAAGAACCCCCGTTTGCTCATGTGCAGTGCGTGTCACTACCCGATCAATCCCGGAAGCATGATCCGTTCTGTGCCATCAGCACATCCAGATTTACATCCAGGTCGTCAGCGATTTTATTTTGTTAAAAATACCTAATTGACGTTTTCCCTTATCCTGATGGATGGATCGGGTAGTGACAGTGCTGGAGGTTCGGGTAAATCGGCTCGTAGTTGTGCTTCAACAGCAGGATTTGTTCACGACTACCTTACAACGACTGAATTTCAAACATGTTTAATTTTCTCCCGACCTCAGGATTCCTGATCAAGAGGTGGTCGTGAGAGGCCGATCGCCCCTACTTACCCGGCGAAGGACGCACCATGAGGCGGAAACTCAATTGGAAAATTCTCACACGACTGAAGAAACGGCCTAAAAAGGCAAGTACATCCCGCTGCAGCCTGCGGGAAGGCGGGGCTTGACGTCAAGCCCCGCCCACATCAAGGACAGCCATATTGGAAATGCTGACCGCTCTTGCCTATTGGCGCTGGCGAGAGAAATGGCCAAAAAAATGTGTTATGTCACATGGTATGTCTGTCACATGGTATGTCTGTCACGTGGTATGTCTGTCACGTGGTATGTCCTTTTTATTTTTAAATCTTTATTAAATCTTATTTTCAGATGTGAAAAATAAAATTAGTAACAAACAGTCTAAAATAAACAACAATAAGGAATTATTATGAAGATGTATTTATCTATCCTCAAACCCTATCACAAACTAATGTCATAAAACGTAAATTAAATTTGTAGTACCATTTGCAATCGATTAATAAACTGTGCTCCAAAGACCTTAAATATCCAATTTTTGCAAAACCAAGAGGGATTAATTTAAAACTTTAAATGTAACTTCAACCTTTAAAGAATCGCGCAGAGAAAGAAGGTTTTAGAAAGTTTATTTGACAAGTAATAATCTTCGGCGCCATGTGCTTCCCCATAGACATAATATGAGTAGACCCCGCATTGGCTGTCGCGGCGCAGGAATTACGGCCGTGAAGG
>NW_015151007.1:139573-142351 GCF_000732505.1 Cyprinodon variegatus | reverse complement strand
AAAATATTTATTTCTTATATTTCCAAGTATATTAAACTATAATCACAGACAGTAGTTAGACCATTCAGTCGTATCTGAACTTCTCTCCATGTTTATACAGTGATTGACGTCTTTGGCATGTCTGCAGAAGTTAAACTTCCCCTCCATCTTCCGACTGTCTCTCCACCTGTCAGCAGGTTCTGCTGACCTTTATTAAAACGGGATTAAACCCTCAGCAGCCAGATTCTGCTGGTCTCTATCTGGAGCGGTTTTTATCAGCCTGAAGCTAGAAGGACACTTTTGGCTAATTCTGTCTGTTCCAGCTCTCAGTGCTGGTTAAAGGATCATTTGGGGTCCATGAAGTCATTAATCTGCCATAATGCGCCATCAGCAGAGCTTTTATGGATCATTTTAGGGGAGGCGGATTATCACCTGGGTGTAATTCTGTTAAAAAGCTCTATGTTCAAGAGGTCTGACTCTCAGATCAGCCCCAAAGGACCCGGAAAGCAAACAAGGGAGGGGATAATTGTTAATCGTGTGCTGACATGAAAATATGAGGATCAGGGAGCAGAGCTAAAGGCTGGGGACAGAAAACAACCACAGGATCGATTAAAGCCAAAGAAATAATGCAGAAAAATCCAGCAGATGGATCACAGCTTCTGTGGCACCAGAACTCAGAACCTATGGAGGGAATTTAGTTCCATTATTGGTGAAAGCAAGGACATTCAAAAATTACATTTTAAAAATGTTCAATCATAAAAGGTTTTAAGAGGAGTTTAAAAGCTTTAACAACTGATTACTGATAAGGAAGGAAATCAGTTTCCTGCTCAGTGTCAAGAACGGGACAGATGGACCCAGTAATGGAGGCGAGTCAGACTGTAGGAACTTTAAAAAGGTTTAATGATAGAAATTATAAAACAGAACAGAACAGAACGTGAGCTGCAGAAGGAGGGTGAGGCAACGGCCAATCACCGACACTCTGGTTTAACAGTTCACTCCTTCCTCTGAGGGAGGCAGGATCCAGCCGATGGACCGCCAAACGAGTGTCTCAGTGAGCAGGCAGGAATCCCATCCAGGTCAGAGAAACAGTTCAGAACCAGACAGTTCTGAGATCCAGGAGTCCGTAGCCCGACCAGGGGTTCTGATCCGAACAGGAACAGGCAGATCCAGGGTTCCAGGAATCCTCAGAGCGTCCAGGCAGGTTCAGAGTTCTGAGTCCAGCAGCGAGCTCAGAAAGACACGTTCAGATGGAGACAGGGAGGCTCAGTGGTAGAGAGGGACAGAGACTAGACATGGTACCGGAATTACTGCAGAACTTTAAACTGGTCTCAACCTTGAAGAAAGGCTTACTGGAATCGAAACTGACCTCCCCCATGGGCCAAGCCAAAACCCTGAGGGCTCAGAGGAGAAGGACCAAGTACCAGTACTTGAGCGAGTACTTGGAGTTCCCACAGTTGCATTCACGTACTGTGGGAACTCCAAGTACTGTGGGAACTCAAAGTACTTGCTCAAGTAGTTGGAGTTCCCACAGTACATGAATGCAACATGGAAGGGGACATTTGATCACTCCTGCACTTTAGGAAATAGAAATTTTCATTTCGCTGCTAAGCTGCTCATTTACTGTCTGAAAGCTGTAAGAAAACGAAATTTAGTTTTGTTTACACTATGTATATAGAAATGACAATAAATGTTGTATAATGTCTAAGTTTAAGTCTCCAGCTCTGCCGCAAGCTGTCAATCACGTTTCCCCGCCCACTCCCCTCAGGTTGGGGTCAAAATCTGAAGGTGAAAAAAACTGATTTTAAGTGTAAATAAAAATAAAATCCTTAAACTGAAAAAGAAACTGAAAGAAATGGATTTGAATCTGAAAATATAAAATCTAAAACTGCAATAAAGAAAAGAAATAAAAATGAAAAATGTATAATTAAGATACTAAACTGAATTTAGATTGAATTCTTATTATTTATGTTTGCTTTTTTGAGTTTCTTATATTATAAGGTAAAAAACTGACATCAGATATAAACTTTAATTAAGATTTAGAAGTTTGCAAACATTTTGATCCCTTTCTGACTCCATAGAACCACAGACTGATTGACTGACCGGTTATCCATGACTGTCTGAAATCTGAAGATAACTTCCTGTTTAAAGCTGCATCCAATCAGCTGACAGAAACGATTCCTTTCAAACAGTTTGAAGTTTTCCTTCCCAGATGTTCGGTGGTTTCTCCTCAGCTTAGATCCCTGCACCGCCTTTACATGTCATTCATATCTGCTTTATGATTCCTATTTTTCTGCTCGCTGGAGGATTTGTTGCAGCTCTGAGGATCATTATCCCGTTGAAAGGTCCACTTCCAGTGTCTCCAGGCCTCTTAGATATAGTTACAGACTGAAAGCTGCTCAGTCCCTCGGCTGCAGCTTGTTAAAGAGGAACCGGATCTGTGAGGCTCGTTTTAATCTAATGGGCGGTTTTTGGATGTGAAGCTGCTGCTGAGCTCAGGTTCAGCCGGAGGAGGGGAGGATCCAGGCTGGGATAACTTCTCAGCTGGAGGATGGAGCAGAAAAGGCTAAATATAAAGGCTTCTTCAAAGCCAGGCCTGTTCTATAAGTGCTAAAATAAAGAGAGCTGGTTCCTCCAGGTCAGGGTGAGACATGGATCACTGCTTCCTCTGCCGGGGAAGAATTTTTATACTGATTTTATATTTAATAATTTCATTAATTCAAATTTCTCTTTTGAGATTAAGTTTTAGAGATCATATTGTCTTCACTTCCAGCCCAATCCAAACATTCGCTCTTGACCCAT
>NW_015151007.1:136128-138972 GCF_000732505.1 Cyprinodon variegatus | reverse complement strand
GTCAGTAGGAATCCCATTCAACAGCAGCCTCTGGCCGCGGCAGCTGGTACGTTTTTCATCTAAATAACCCAAACTGCAGGCAGCAGGATAATAAAAGCGAACATATTCTGCCAGCAGATTTCTGCATTTTAAGTTAATTTATGCGTCAATAAACTGTCTCAGAGGAGCGATCACAGCGCTCTGTGTCATCAGAGATGTGTCTGTCTCACGGCCAGCTCCCAGATCAGCTTCTCCGATTGGTTGACGCGGCGCGTTGAGCAGCAAAATGTCAATTTTTCCATCTCGAGCAGCAGCAGCGCATTTGCGGCGCGTCAGATGCTCAAAACGCGCTGCGGGACCTTTTGCTGCGCCTTGACGCGCGTCAACCATTGACTTTGCATGTAAACTTGCTGCTTCTGCAGCGCCTGCTGCGTCCGGTGTGAAAGTAGCATTAGACGTACATTACAGTGTGAGCAGGTAGATCGCATCAGAGCGTCGGGTCGCACAGCGTGAGAACAAACATGGTGAGCTGTGAACTTTTAAACCTTGCGGTTTGGTCGTACAGTGTGAGCTGTAGCTGCGTGCGACGATTAAAAAAATCGTACAGTGTATGTTTGGCGTTATTGAGAGCAGTTTTTGACAGAAGCGGCATACAACACATCTTAATTATAACTAGATAACTTAAAGGTATTATGGAGGATTTTCTTGAACTTTTTAAAAGACCATCCATCTCCATTTAAAAAAAAAATGTGCATGCTCATACAAGCTTACTGTGTCCAAACATCCGCCCTAATCCCTAAAGCCCTCCATCACTATACAGAGCAGGGACTGTATATTGAACTTTATAGTGAACTCAGTTAACTGACAGTTCAGACAGATGATCACTGCTTGTTGCTCCGTTGGTCGCGTAACTCCTCCTCCACCGCGTGCTGCCCGCGCCATCTTTGCTATTAGTCGCTGCTGTCGGGTAGCAGCAGCCTATGGCGACGGCGCACCACTGTGACAGCAAATCCCAGAATGCTTTGCAAGGAGAGCGCTCCGCACAAAGCAACCACATGTGACAACGTTCAGCCAATCATGTAGCGTAACGTCACTGGCAGGAAGCAGGACCCGAGTGTTAGGAATCCAGTTTGTGTGGGTTGTGTTTTTGTGTCTTTCTCTCCCTTCACCACCAGGTGGTGCCCGAACCTAGTTTTTGTCTTTGCCTTTTCGGCAGGAAGCCTTTCTGCAAGCTGGATGTTTGGCCTTCTCCCCCTGGAAGGATGGTTTGAGTCTCAAACTGAGCAGGGGATTAACCTACACAAGTTCCGTTCAAGTCCTCCTGGATTCCCAATTGACAGTCCGATCAATAGCTCCTCAGGGTCAACCGAGTCTATACCTGTCCGCCCTCCAACGAGTCTCTACCTCTGGAAAAACCCACACCGACTGGATTCTGGAAAGAAAGTTTTCTCCACTAAAGTGAGTCCCGTTTTCTCTGTCTCTCCAAGTCATCGTTCCAAGTTCCCACGGATCTTGAAGTAACCACTGAAACTTCCCTTACCTCTTCCAGTTCCGGTTCATCAGTTCACTGTGTTTCCTGAATTCAACCCCACTGATCTTATCAATAAACCTGCTAAAACTTTACCCTGGTTCTCTCAGTGGTTTAAACTATGTGGTTCCAGGTCCCTGAGAAAATCATGACACCGAGCAGATCGGGTACCAACGGCGGCTTTAGATGGAAAACTATCTAAGGATAGTTGGTGGCAGGTTGAGCTGGACTCTGGATGCTGAATGGATCAGGATGTGTGGTTAAATGTTAACGGTCCGGTTCACAGACAGACGAGCCGCTGATTGCACGTGGGTAAGCGATCCAGTTTATTCAGTGTAACATTCATTTTCCCCAATTAGAATCTGGTAACAGGAACCAAACTGCTTCTAAATGAGCCAAACAGGACTGGGACATTTCCTCACAGTTGGAGACTCGCTCCTGTTCAGTAGAAACTTTGGGAGGGGAGGCGGCAGACTCTGGACGTGTGTTTGATGAATGTCCTGCAGATATCAGAGATTATGTCTGATTTCTTTCTCCCTCTATTTCCTCCTCAAAGCTCCGGGTCCTGGGATCTGCTTTCATCTTGTCGAGGCGCGTCGGTGATAAAAGATGAAAGAACAGATGAGTTTCCGTATGGGCGATCCAACCGCAGCAATCAGCGCCTCCTGATTGAATCCTCTCAGTAATTGTGGCTCCAGCAGCTGATATGAAATGACACGTTATTTCTGCCAAAGCTGGGAAATGTGATCAGGAACATTTCAGGTGGCGAAACTATTTCTCCTTAACATCCCACAGCACTGCCCGGCAGTCAGGAATAACATTACCATAATGGTATTTCTGTGGAAACCATGGTAACCGTGTCCAGCGGTTCCTCTCCAGGTGATCTGCTCTTCCACTCAGGTGCTTCTAGCCTGCAGCAGCATTTATGGAAAACAACCCGACGGCTGACAGGGACACGTTTTCTGAACTCCGGAGGGAAATTAGACCGGATTCATGTTGGAGAGGCGTGAACCGAAGCGTGGAGCCACCCTCCATGTCAGGCCCGGATCAGAGGCCTAATTCTGAAAATCATCTGATGAAGATCTGAGCGGGAAGGGAAACACTGTTCAGTGAAAGGAGAGCAGGTGCATCTGTTGGTGCTGAGAATGAGGCGATTACGGTAAAAATCAAAAAACTATTACTGTCACATCTCTGTTATTTGGTAAAGATTCTTCACATTAAGGGGCAAAACGTACTAATGTACTATCTATTTCTAAATATCATCTAACTTTGTTCCCTGCCTCATCTATGACTTAAAGGAATAGTACACCCAAAACATGATTATCCTTCATTTTCTA
>NW_015151007.1:131572-133303 GCF_000732505.1 Cyprinodon variegatus | reverse complement strand
ATGGTCCAGAGAACCGCTCTTGGGTTCCGGGTTCATTTATTTTGGACCCCTCTTTAATTTCTGATTTTCGTTCTGGCTCCGGGCGGCGGTCGTTGAGGTGGGGGTATTGTTAGGATTCCAGTATGTGTGGGTTGTTTTGTGTTTTCTTTTGTTCTCCCTTTCCACCACTAGATGGTGCCCTCTCCTCGTTTGGGCCTCCTCTCACACCAGCGGCTCGTTGGATCATCACCAGAGGAGTATTTGAGCAGCGGGCTGTCACTACCTCAATGCCAGAGTGTTTGCCAGTATTGGGTAGTCTAGCCAAACTGAGATTAGCTGGGTCTAATTTATGCCTTGTCTCTCTGAGTCTAAGCTTTGCCTTTGTCTTTGTTCTCCGGTAGGAAGCCTTCCTGATCCACTGGATAAGCCTGGACCCCCCCCCGGAATGAATTATTTGAGTCACACTGAGAAAGGGGAAACCTCCACCAGATCCGTTCAAGTCAACTTCAGGAAAACTCCTCTGGATCCAACGCCAGTCTGCCTGTCGCCCTCCAACGAGTTCTTTCATTTCTGGATTAAACCCCACAAACTGGATCCAAGGGAAAACCAAGAACCCCCCAAACATGAGTCACATTCCCACAAATCTCAAGTCTCGTGTCATATTCCCTGCGGACCCTGAACTGATCATTGTGGTCTCCCCTTCAGAGTTTCCGGTTCCGGTTCACCAGTCCGCTGAGGTCCAACTGAGTTTTTCCATCACTATAATCTCACTCTGTTTTTGTAAACCTTCAAATAAACCAGTTAACTTTCATTCTTGGTTCTCTGAGTGTTTTTCAGCATGTGGGTGAGATCCTTAAAGCCCATCATGACACTTGGGGCCCTAGGCAACCGCCTAGTATTGCCTAATTGTAAATCCCTCCCTACATGCATGGGGAAAATCCCAGGATTTAATCCCAGGGCCCCTTACTGTAGGGCAGCAGTGCTACAAGATGCTGCATCATGCAGATCTAAAACAAAACATCAATATTTAAAACTATTGCAGATAAAATCATAAGTAAATGTGATCAAGCAGAAGTGAAGAGCTGCAGCCTGCACACACAGTCTGGTTCCGCATGTCATCTCGAGGCCCTTTACAGACACGATTCAACTAGATCATACAGTCCAGGTCCACAGAAGAGATGTTGCTGCTGTGACCCAGATTCAGCTTAAAGTGGAGCAACATCTGCAGCCATGGCCTGAATCTCCGGAATAAATAACCTTCATCAGGGACGTGTTTGCTGGGAGGAGCGCAGCAGAAATCAGAAACAGGCTTTATTTAAAAACATAAAATAAAACTAAAGAAAAAAGAAAACCTCATCTGTTATTGTTAAAACCTACGCAGCAGCAGAGGACGTAGAAACAAAAGCCGGACTGAAACATTTATTCAGGTTTTTTTACTCAAAACAGTTTTTTAAAAAGAGCAGCTTGGACAAACTGTGACTGCAGAACTACAGGTCCTTCTTAACCCCCCCCTTCATCAGTAAGATTATTAAAAAAAAGCAACTAGCGGCTATAATGTCTTCCAGTCAGACTTCCCTCCTCACCACGGTTCAGATACGGCCCTCATTAAGGTAGCAATGCACATTCTAGAAGAAATGCAGTTCTGGTATTATTGGACCTCAGTGCATCATTTGACACTATTGACCCGTGCATTGGGTCGGCCTTTCTGGTGCAAAACTGAACCGGTTTAAATCCTACTGAAGAACAGAGCAT
>NW_015151007.1:129226-130286 GCF_000732505.1 Cyprinodon variegatus | reverse complement strand
AATCCCTTTTTTAAATAAATGTCCCTTGTTATGAGTAGGTATACGGTAACAATTTGCCTATGAGATCAGATAATTCCTATAAAAAATAACTCAGTTATCACATTCCAAGTGCATGATATCTAATTATCTTTCTGTGAAGAGCAAATACACTTTATAAGAATTACCTGTAGGTTTTTTCTTATAAATTTCTGTGTCCTAATCCCACCTTTCTGTGGGGACACATAGAACTAAAGTTTTGGTCCTGATGCCAAACAGCAGTAATCTGCAGAAGCTCCTGTTTTAATGAATGCAGGCTGTGTTCTTCTAGACGTTCTGAGAGATCAGACCCTGTTGAGGCAGCAGGAGCACAAAGACAGATGTGGAGAAAAGGGCTTAAAGCCTCTTCAGCAGATTTTCTACAAGATTTTGTTTGTGTTTATTGTCTGGGAACATTAGGAACCCTGACGCATCGTCGTAGAGTCATTTTATTACATCTAAAAAAGAAAAAAACACTGATTGTTCTAATTACACACAGAGAAACACGGACGGACTTGGAGTTGCCATGGAAACCGCATCCCAACGTTAGAATAAATATGGGGTGGGGAGAGGGTTAAGGGGGGACTTTGTGTTCATTACATAGCGCCCCCCCCAATGAGATGCAGCAACCTCAGTTTGAAACATGTTGAATCCTTTAAGTTTAATGAATTTATTGAGTGGAAAGAAATTAAGCAATAAAATTTGTTTAATTCATTAGTTTATTTACCATTAAATAAATTCATAGTTTTGTTTTCTTTTTCCAATGAAAATCACCAGTAAGGCAGTTAATGGATCCTCTGCCGACTTTCCTGATCTCCCCCTCTAACGACTAACGTCTCCCAGACTTTAGAGAAGAAAAAGAAGAAGAAGAGAGAAGATCCTCCTCAGATGGTTCAGCCTCCAGCAGCCGCTCTGATCTCCACCACAAGAAACTAAACACTCTATTCCTTTAAAGTTACAGTGTGTAATAATTACAGGGATATACAGTCAGAAATGTAATATATTATACATAACTATGTTATTTATCATCATCTACGAGCTCAGC
>NW_015151007.1:124638-126551 GCF_000732505.1 Cyprinodon variegatus | reverse complement strand
AAATCCGTCCCTGTTGCTAACATGACTGCTAATGAAGCCTTGATTTTTTAAATCTTTTTTTCTGTTTGCTTTTCCACATTAAGAATTAAACTGTTCTATAACTGAAACAAATGGCTTTTTTAGATGAATATTCTTCTATATTTTGCAGACTTGTGCGTTCAGATGTGGAAACAAGCAGAACTACAAACACCTCTGTATCCTCCTTTGACCATCGTCTCTGAGGGGACTTTGGTTTTTACTCAGAACGCCGTGGGCTCCAACATTTCCACTGAGTCCAGACGCTCCTCCGGTCACAAAGAACCTCAGGGGAAGAATTTTAAAATCTGAATTTTCTCTGAAACGGGAATGCTGAGTCATTCACAGTTCCTCTAACTGTCTGTGGATCTCAAACATGAAGAGATGTTTGAAGAACCAAACCTTCAGGTGGATCAGCGGGACGAAGGCCTGGCTGTGGAGGGGATCCCCACAGAGCGACCAAACTCAGATTATTACTGGAGAAGATCCACAGAAGAGGGACCAAATGGAGACGGCTGAAAAAACTACCAGCAGGACATAAGATGAAGAGAGAGAGAAAGTTTCCCATCGAGCTCACAAGCTGTTTGTGAAGGAGGAGAAATGCAGCAACACTAAACAGAAAAATGCTCTGAGCTGTTTTTTTTTCTGATGTAAAGCTGCAGCTTTACTAATTCTGGCTCTTTGTGAAGTTTGGTTCGCAGAAGGAAGTGACTGAGGGAAGCTTCTGGCGGCGAAACCTGCAGAAAAGACAGCAGGGACTGAAAGTGGAGTCCAGAGCAGATGGATGGTCCATCCTCCTATTAAAGACGGCCCATTTGCTCTAACGTGTACCACTGCATTCCTGAAGACAAACCCTTAGGTTATTATTTAAATCTAAATGTTTTATAATGAAGCAATGCGACCTGAGCTGAAACTCTCTGGAACTCGATCCTTTTTGGAAGTTAAACCAACAACCTTCTATTGGCACAAACTGGTCCAGTGATCTGAATTTTCTAGGTTCTATAGGCTTAGACTGCTGGAGGACATAGGGACCACTTTTCCTTATTCTGCTTCATTCTATCTCTATTCTCCCACTCTGCAGAATCTGTTAGTTCAATCTCTATGTATCGATCTTGGTTTTGTTGTTTTTCTCTAAGTTTTCAGTCAGTTCATCCAGGTTTTTCATTGTTTTCTAGCTTTATTGGTGTCTGGATTCATTTAAGTTGCTTTGGTTTTTCTGTCTGTCCTCTGCTGCCCCCTTGTGTTCTTTTCCCTTCGTTTCCTCACCAGCTCTGCTCACACCTGCTCCTTATCAGCTCATTAGTCCTGCCTTTGTTCAGTCAGCCATAAATACACTGTCTCTGCAGTCCCTCTTTGCTGGTTCCTCGTCTTATTTCATCCAACCCTGGCTCCTCACGACTTTTTCCCCTGATGTTTCCGTGGTCCTCATTAGTGTTTGTAACAGTTATGGGCTAGGCAGCTAACTGCGATATCAGAAAAACAGTTGGTTAAGGAGCCTGAGGTGTGAATGAAAACACAAGGAAACTGTTTTAGTTTTTGTGCAAGTGTATTATTGTTTTTCCTTGTAAACAGGGAAAAAATAAGGGGCAGAAAAAAACAAAACAAAAACAATTACAAATACACAAATAAATCAATTCAAGAGTCCTAGGGGTCTTGTCCTTTTTTAGCTCGCCATCAGTTGTTCAGGATATTAAAAAAAAACCGACCTAAAAGGCCAGAAAACCCATTAAGTGTTTTAACAAACACAAATGCAACAAATAAAGTCAATACAACTATCAAATATCTAATAATTAAATATTTCAATCAGGTTAAATTAACCATAATTTAAATAAACAAGAATAATCATTTCAAACTAATCAATTAAGGTTAAACTTGAAAAGTTGAAATCAAAGTTAACT
>NW_015151007.1:120472-124028 GCF_000732505.1 Cyprinodon variegatus | reverse complement strand
CGGGATGAGCCAACAAGACCAAAGGAAGAGATTAAAAGAGCGAGCCTGAACATCTGAGCCTCATCCATCTGAACAAGAACCTTTTAGAATCAAGTCAGAACAACATCACTTTAAAATGATGTCTGACCTGGAACCGTTTCTAAGTGCTCCTCTGGTCCTCTCAATGAGAGAGGAGGCAGATGGAGGAACTTCATTTGGTCTGCTGCCCTGCAGCTCAAAGATTCTGGATCCTGGCCTGGACTCGTTCTCCCGGTACCTGTGCAGATTTTCTCCAGGTACTCCAGCTTCCTCCTTCTGTGGGATGATCTGTCTGCTCTAAGCTGTCCTGGCTGTCTCTCCCTGTGATGGACAGAGTGAGAAACCAAAACTGAATCCTGCAGCTTCCCGCTGAAACAGATGAAGGTTTTAAAGTGTTTTAAGGTGTTTCTTGAACAGTCAGGAGGTAACTTCAGACCAAACTTGTGGGTTTTTACAGCCGTCACTGACCCGAATGCTGCATTTGGACCAGAATGTTTCATCTCAGAAGAACGAATCCACAAAGATAAGCCGCCTCTTTATGAAGGTACATTTGTTTCTTTATTATTCAATCAAAAAATATATTTTCAATTAAAAAAAAACCTTCACTTCAATCAAGAAAAAACTTTTCAATCGAAGAAAAAAAGTATTTGAATGCAAAAATATATTTGAACACTGCTTTTCTTTGATTGAAAATGTTTTATTTGATAGAAATCCAGTCTTTTTTTTAAGCAACTTTTTTAATTAAAGTTTTTTTATTTTACCATATAATGGGTAGGACATTTGTGTCTTTATTATTCAATCAAAAAATAAGCTGCTTCAAACAAACAGAATCAATAAAGTCACTTAAATTAAAAGATAAACTTTTCAATCATAGAAAATAGTTTTTGAATGCAAATAAAATATTTGACAACCAAAAAATTGCATTTGAACACTTTTTTTTAGTATTGAAAATGTTCTGCTGGGTTGAAGTAATCTATTTTTTGTTTGGGCCATACATGGGTAGGACATTTGTGTCTTAATCATTCAATTCCCAAAAAGTTGTTTCGATTAAAAAATAAATAAATAAAAAAAATGCAAAAAAAGAAACAGTATCGAAGAGAATGTTTTTCATTGTTTTGTCTTTTTTTTTTAAGTGAAAAAAATTTGAAGTTCAAATTTTTTTTTGAATGAATCATTTTGACACAAACATTCTGCTTTGGACGGAATTTAGGATGGGTCTGTTTTATGTTTTTGTCTTCTCAATTCAGAGGGCCCACTGCCTGTCTTTACCTAGGGCCCCAAATTTACAAAATCGGCCCCTGGCTGCAGGACTTGGATGAAAACATTCCTCCTGTCAGGAATCCAATTTTTGTTGGTTGTTTCTGTGTTTACTTTTTTTCCTCCCTGCACACCTGCAGCTCGTTGCCTCATTACCTGTGGAGCGTTCTTAAGCTGCTGACTGCCGCTGTACGACCCGTTCAAGTACTGTAGGAAATCTGAGTGGCAGTCAGCTTCTCCGTTCACCAAGGAACAACCGCAGTCTGAGTAAACTGTCCGCCCAACATCAAATTAGACAATTACTGGAACATTTCACACAGACTGGATTCTATAAAGGACACCTTTTGTTGGAAACGTGAGTCTGCAACCTATTCCTCCTCTTCAAGCCCAAGAATCTAATTTCCCACTGAGCCTGAACTAACCGCAGTGTCTTCCCCTCACCCTTCAGTTCCGGTTGAGCAGTGTTCAGAGCAGCATTATTATTTTCCCTGGTCTCTCTGTTTGTTCTTCTGTATTTTCGGTCAGACCTTTAGTAAAATCATGACACCTCCCAGTCCTGATCTATAAAAGCTCAGAACCCAGAAGGTTTGTTCCAGGTAATATTCGGAAAAACAAATAATAGAAATGAGAAATATTCATTAATGAATAATACTAAATTATAACTATCAGATAGTGACTGTTATTTTCACAGACTGTGTTCAAAACATGAAGCGAACTGATGAGCAGGGAGTAAATGAGTCGATGCCAGAGGTCTGCAGCCTCTACAATCCAAACATTACATCACCTTTTTATGTTAAAAGGAAAAATTACATCTAATAAATATCTACCACAGCAACTTTGTCCTTTAAAAAAGAGAAACACTGTGAATTCAAAAATGAGGTTTTAAAATTGAAGAAAAAAAATGTAAAAAATGAATAAAAACATGTTTAATGGACAAGTACCGTATTTTCTGGACTATAAGGCGCACCTGAATATTAGACGCAGAAGCTCAAATTAGGGGAAAATCCTGTTTTGTTCATCCTTTAGTCACACCTGACTAAAAGCTGCAGGTGTTTTAATGTTTAATTATCATATGTTAGAGAATATGCAGGAAGGGGATTATCTACTTTTGAAGAGCGAGCCCGTCTCAGCTGCTAGTATCCAGGATCTGGTTCTTCTAACCATGGAGGTTAAGGGGACGGGTATGGAAAGTGGTGGCCTGGTGATCAGAGCATTGTGCTTGGGTCCCGGAGGTTCTGAGTTCACTCCCATGGACTGCCACTCTGGGTCCCTGAGCAAGACCCTTAACTCCAGATTGTGCTGCACAGTGGCAGCCCATGGCTCCCCAAGAGATTTAGGGATTTACATTTAAGACTCTCCTTCTCCTGTACAGATCTCATTTCCTCTGCTGCCTCATTAAAACTGTTTTTAGTTTTTTTTTTTTTTTATATCAGGGTCAAAAGTATGCATTATGATTAGATGAACAATTATTCTATTCCACTTCAAATTACAAAAAAACAAAACAAAACATTGGATGCATCTGACCCAGAAGTCATCATGAATCTGTCCCTGTTTGGATCAGCTGGTCTGATGGAAACCCTTCCCCACTTCCACTGGTTCAGATTCTGTTCTCCTAGGTCTGGTGCTGCCATCTGGTGGCGCCCTGCAGCACTGCATCCATCCATGTTCCAATCTAATCCTAACTCTTCTGGGGTCCAGAAGAAGGCGGCTGCTGCTCACCTCCAGCAGACGCTGGGCGGGAGGAGGATCCAACCTAAGGAGGTCACCAGTCCATCACAGGTCAGATCCTGATCCTGCAGGAAATTAACTTGAAAAACGTCTGAAAATGGCAACAAAATATCAATAAACCAAACATCCAGGAAATCTAGAAGATGAGGAGCAGATTCCATGTTGATTAACTGCAACAAAGAGCTGCCCTTAAAGTGTGTGTCATGGGAAAAAAGTATTCAACCATTCACCCCCATTAAATAAATGGAGATCGATGGATTTCACTCAGTCGGCACTTTTATTCATATCTTTGCAAAGAGAGAACAGATCATCATACAGCCCAAATATCACAGCATTCTGCCCTGTTCTGCCTGAGCAGCGTTCGTTCCTCCTTACTTACAATAATGGAAAGCAGTCAGAGTCAAAACAAATTAGACACTTTGGTTAAACAGTAACATGTTATGAATAAGCCTGAGAAAGAATCTGGTTCGTTATGGGAAGAAGCTATAACTGATCTACAAACACCATCCTGCAGGGAATGATGTGGCCTTCAAGGTGAAACAGACTGACTTAA
>NW_015151007.1:117567-119440 GCF_000732505.1 Cyprinodon variegatus | reverse complement strand
GAGGGAGCAGATTGACAGAAGAAAATGTTTATTATCTTAAATGCTAAATATGTGTTTATATATATATTTACAATTTGGATATAATTCCTGCTCTAAGTGGTTCGTTCTGTAAAACTAAAGGCAGGTTTTAGAGGCTCTATACTCCAGTAAAGGGAAAAGTGCGGTTATATTCAGAATTCTACAGAAGAGGATTAGGGCCACTGAAGAAGAAAAAAAGTAAACTGATTTTTAAATTTTATTTCAGTTTAACGTGAGAAAAAAAGTCAGAATTCTGACTTTTTCTCTGAATTCAGTCAGAATTCTGAGAAAAAAGTCAGAATTCTGAGAAAAAAGTCAGAATTCTGACTTTTTTCCCCATACTATATTGAAATAAAATAAAAAAAATCAGTTTACTTTTTTTTTTCAGTGGCCCTAATCCTCTTCCGTAGAATTCAAACTTCTGAAAGTACTTTAAATATGAAAGTTTTACATACTGTTCAATAAATGATGAGTTTTAATTAAGAGTAATTTTAATTTAATGGCAGGAGGGAGGTAAAAATGGCCGTTCCCAGACTCTGTGATCGTGACGAAATTTTTTTTTTTTTTACTGATTAACGCTGAATTCATGAAATCACTGCAAATGTTTTAGTTTTGAGTATAAATAATGATCCATTGATTATTCCTTGCTGAGCGGACTTCTCCTTTAACGATTAAATGATTATTTAATTAGTTAAAGATTATTTCAATAGTCAATTAATCATGATGAATCTGGTAAAATTGTTTCAGTCTTACTTTGTTGCTGTAGAAGCTGCAATGAAGAAGAACTCAGTTTTTCTTCGTTAATCCTCCACAAACAAGTAAAAATGAGTCCAAATGGTTGTAATAAGACTTTAATTCAAAATCATAACAAAAATAAAACAGAGAACAGACTTCATGTGACCTTTTGGTGATGTAACATAAAACTGGAATCTTCTAAAACATCAGCATCACTTCATCCCAGCAGCACCTCGTTCTTCAGGTTCTTCAGGTTCTGAACTTTTTACACATGAACAGAACAATAAGGCACTTTGGAGAACCGCCTAATCAAAGGGAACCATCGTGGCGTTCAGGTCCGGGATGAACATCAACACGAGGAACCAGAACCTTTCAGAAAACGAGTCCAGTTACGGTTCTGAAGAATAAATCCCAGTGGATGAGCTCATCCTCCCTCAGCGTCGCCCTCAAAACAAAAAGGATGATGTAAACAGTCGTGTTTGGACCGGAACCAGAACAGTTTGTGTGACAGAATCGTTGTAAACAGGTCGGGTGGATTTCATCCATGCAAAAACATCCAGGCAGAAATATCAAAAAGGTGAAAAATGATCAATAAGAACATCTAAAGAACACATGAAAGATAGAAAGGTTCAACCATACAAATACAAAGTCTTTAAAAAAAAATCCAGTGATTCAGGTCAAAGAAAAAAACTGAAAACTGCAGAAAGTTTGATCAAATCCTCGCGGCGCATCATGAACAGAAATGCGAAACGCAAACACGGATCAGCAGCGAAGCAGCAGATTTACAGCCTGAGTGAAGGAAGCGGATCCTCACAGGAACATCTGAGACAATCATTACATCACAGCAGCTAAAAGACAGCAGAGTGCTACAGATCCGGACGCTGTGTGTGACGTTTTCAGACGGTTAATTCAGCAGAAACGCTCAGCTTTCCTCAGAGACGCCCAGCATGTTAGAGCTGTTGGCGGTTTAGCTTCAGGACGTTCTCCATTAGACCCAACAGAAGTAGTTCCCTCTGCATGATGTTTCTGTTACACGCTGGTGAAGATTCTCAGTCATCCGGGTCAGAGTCATTCCAATAAAACTAAAATCAATCCTCTGGACTTTGTTTCCAAGTTTGAA
>NW_015151007.1:115063-116255 GCF_000732505.1 Cyprinodon variegatus | reverse complement strand
AACTTTCAAGCTGTGATTGAAATGTTTGTATTGTTGTCAGGAACATCAGCAGAGGAACCCAGACAGCAAACAGCCGTCGCACTGGGAAAAAGATTCATAAATTATGTCCTTTACTCTTAATTTGACCGGCTAAACGAGACAGTTTGCCACTGCAATGAGTATTTTTACTCATAAATAGGAAAATTAAATCATATCCACTTGAAATAAGACAATGCGAGACCTACCTCAGTTGACGAAAAATTATTTTAAGAAAAACTTATTTAGATTTTCATTTTTTGCAGTGAATTCCGGAGCGTTAGCGTCACACACCGGGTCGGAGCTTTAAGGTTCGCACCAGAATGAAGACAACAGTCTGTGGTTTAAACATCAGTTCAGTAAACTCAAAATGTCCAAAAACATTCAGTTTGATACGATTATAAGAAGGGAATCCTTGGTTCTGTGCTCTGTGTCACTTCAGAACAAAAACATGGTGAGCGCCGACGCGTTCTGGTCAGTTACGCTACGTTCAGACCGAAAGCAGCAGCAGCAGCAGAAACGCACGTACTGCTTCATTTTTAATGCTTCGACAAGTTTAGTTCTGATGCGCGTCTGAAGCATCTTCACAGCTCCAGCTGTGCTGTGGTAAAGTGGGTCTGATGCGCTTTGGGCGGAGCTACCTTATCCTTTCTTTGCCTGGAACACTGGCAGCCATATTTGCTGTGATCAGTGGGTAAAAACGTAGTTTAAATCTATTTTTATGTGAGAAAGTTCACCTGAAAAGTCATCCAGATTACCATCCTGCCTTCAAATATTATTTCTCTGAGAGCCGCTCAGACATGGGCGGTTCTAGACAGGAGCCAATGGGGGCCCGTGCGCCTGTAGATCATGTTATGGCCCCTGTACTGAAGATGAGAAAGGATCCCAGTTTTTCATCTGCTAAATGTTTTTTTTTTTTTTTTTCCAAAACAAATAAAAAAAAATACAGTTGAATTTATCTGTTTTTCTTGAGTTCTAATTTAGATTTTATAGAAATCCATAATTTTAACTTAACTTTTAACTTAACAAAAATATATAAAATTCCTAAATTATGAACGTATATTGACCTAATAAGACCTGGAGTTTTAATTAAACCTAATTGAATAGACTTATTTGAATCCCTTTGTTTTTTATTTCATACTTTTCTGTTCCCCCATGAAAACCCACTGGCCCCCTC
>NW_015151007.1:106730-113995 GCF_000732505.1 Cyprinodon variegatus | reverse complement strand
TCCAGTATGAAGGGACAGAAAAGGGCCCATTGGTCTGTAGAGGCGCCGCCTCGTAGCCTGGGAGGTTTTCGGTCTTTAACGAGAAAACATGGAAATGTTATTATCTCTTAATTGAACGACTTATCAGTGTTGATCAAAGCTATTTTACTTTAGTTTTATTCTGACTTAAAACTAAAACATTAGGGCAGTATAATCACAATTTAAAGACCTCAAAATGCTACTTTTGCTGCTTTTTTCACAAAATTATATGAAAAATACACGAAAACGTATCCTTTAGTTTCAGAGTAAAATTAAGCAGAAAAAGTTCCTCAACAGAGCTGAAAAAAATGATACGATTTCACTAATTTAAGTTTGATTTAACCCTCAGCAGGTTACTGCTATGCTAATATTAGCCTAACATGCTGGCCAAAGCTAGCCTAGCTCAGGGTAAAACTAAAAACAATCAACATCAAAGGGGAATAGTTTTTGGCACAAGTTTCAAAACATAGTTAAATACCATTCATTTAAAAAAATTGTAAACAATTTAAACTTAACCATAGCTAATTTTATATTCAGAGAGCTTTAAAAAGCTTCTGACTATGCTAATGTTAGCCTCTGTGCTAACTTAGCTTTGGCTAAAACAGAATCAAAGGTCGATGGAGTATAAGAGCCATACTAGGATATTTTTTATGATAATAAACTAAAAAAAATAAATGTATAATATGGAAATACATTTAGATTAATATTAGAGTAAAAAAATAATATTAAAAGAAAAATAAAAGTTTAGCAGAGCAGTCAACAAAGATCAAACAAACTGCAGCAAAACATTTTTACTGCTACAAGAGTTTAGCTAATATAAGCTACTTAGTTAATCTGGTAATATGCTGTTAAACTTATATTACAACTTTACAAGTAAAGTTACAACTTTTTTCATGTAATGTTACGACTTTAACGCCGTAAATTAATATATTTTCGTGTAAGGAATTTTTTTTCCATTTCTCATACTGAAGACTCAAATCTCATAATGTTACCATTTCATTCAAATTAAAATTCCAACTTTATTCTGTAAATGTAATGATTGTAATCTTGTAATTTTACAGCTTTAGTCTTGTAATTTTATGAGTTTAAACTTGTGACTTTACTGCGCTTACCCCATAGTTTTAAAATTTTTAATTTGTAGTTTTCTTTACTCTAGTTTGACTTTAACCTGGTTATTATCCAATTTTAATCTTGTACTTTTTTACTTTAATGTCATGTTATAACCAATTAATTTTGTCAATATAACTTTACTCTCATTATATTATGACTTTATCTCGTTATTGTAATTTTATGTCTTTATTTTAGTAGTATTCAATAATTATTATTATAATGTTGTTTTTATTCCCACTGATTCAATAATATGACTTTATTCATAACTATATGCCTTCAGTTTTGTAAAACTATGACTTTATTTTCAAATCTAACATTTTATAAATAGAAACGTCTTATTGTAGTATTTATATGGCGTCAGAATTCTGCCAAAAATCCACACAGGCAATAAATCCTCCAACGAGCAGCTTTGCATCACACAGACGCTCATAAACGTCTCCTCATGCGCCTGTTTATCGTGTTACGTTTGTAAACACAACACCACGGTGCCCCAATATGTGCTTTCCTCCCTCCTGCTTGCGTCTGGACCTTCTCGGTGCGTTCCTGTCAACTTTTGTCACTTTGAAGGCGTTAGCAACCGGAAAAAGCAACCCGCTTGTAATAAGATACTTTTCAGGTTGCGAAGGTAACCTGCGTAAACTGTTTTCCCGTTTCCAGATTAAATTTGAGCTAGCTGACACTATCGGAACTTTTTTTGTAGATGTCCTATAACCCTTTTTAAGGGAAGCCCTGCAGCCAATCAGGATCCAGTATTTATCCAGACCATGTTATATCTAATAAGAACTTTGCTTACAAACTTCCAACTCTTTAAGAGAAGCATGTCGCTACATTAACCCCCTGGAAGCACGATCCGTCACAGAAGCACGATCCGTCCCGGAAGCGTGATCCGTCCTGCGCTAACAGATATACATCTGGGTGTCCATAAATAATGTAATTATGGTATCAAAATTACTTATTTCTATCCTTAACTCTCTACAGAATGCTAATACACATCTTTAAAAAAATGTTTTATGAATTTTCTGAGACAATTTTGATGTTTTTCCCATTTTCATCAATAAAAAGCTTCTCTGCTGTCATCATGGCACACGCTCAGAGCAGTAAATCTGATTAAACCATGTTTATCTGCATTTTAGTTGTTTCTTTCTTTAGATTACGCGCTATATAGCATAATTTTAACATGAAAGGAAAACATAAAACTCAAAAATGTTTAATTTCAAAGCTGATACACTAGAAAAACGATCTAAAAATAGGTAAAAAATGTCTTAAATTAAGTGTATTTACCCATAATTTGAGCAGGTAAATGAGAGATTTTGCCAATGGAGTTAGTATTTTTACTCTTAAAATAAAGTATTTAAATAATATACACTTGAAATAAGACAATGCAAATGTGTTTTCTTATTTTAAATGTAAATTGTCTTGTTCCATTGGCAAAATGTATCTTTTACCTCCTCAATATAAGAACCAATGCACTTATTTTAAGAAAAAAATGACTATCCACATTTCGATTTTTTTCCAGTGTAAAAGTTAGCTCCTGGATGTAGCGTAGCATCCCATTTCCGGTGCAGATCGGGAAAAGATGAGGGATAAAACAGGATTTTAAGGCATTTATGTTCTCAGGAAATACATAACTGACCTTTAACACGTTATATTTTAGTACACTTAATATTTTTGGGGCGGGAATAACGTCGTTTAGGTATTTTTAACGTGACAGAACGGGTAGTGACAACACAGTTAGCCTAAAGGAGCTTTGCTAGTAGGAAGAAGACCACAGCCTCAAGAGGCGGGAATTCCTGAAATGTAACCAATCAGAGAAGGGTTGTTTTTTTTGTGGGGGTAACGCCTTCAAAGTGTCAAAAGTTGACGTGAGCACAAAGGAACGGGTCCACACCAGAGGAGGAGGGAGGCTGCATACGCACAGAGAAGGAACAAGCCTTCTTGTGTCGGATAAATTGGGGCCCTGAGGTTCTCTATTTGCACGTGTAACACGCTAAACATGCGCGTGAGGAAAAGTTTATGAGCGTCTGTATGAAGTAAAGCTGCTCGTAGGAGGATCTGACGCCATATATTTACTTCTGTTTTCACCACTTCTGTTTAATCCTCACTGTTCAGGATGTTTGATAGATTAAGATTAAATAATGATTTCATTAGTTTACTTTTCTGCAAGGATGTTTCTATTAGTGCTTTGGAATATTTATAAAACCAATTTTAAAAAAACTTTAAATCAGATAAGTCATGTACTGCTGTGTGCACTGGAAAAATGATCTAGAAATAAGTAAACATTTCTTAAATTAAGTGCATTTACCCTTGATTTGAATAGGTACATTTGATAATATGCCAATGGAATGAGTATTTTTACCCTTAAAATAAGATAATTAGATGAAATGCACTTGAAATAAGAAGATCCAATTGTGTTTTCTTATTTTAAATCTAAATTGTCTTCTTCCATTGGCAAAATGTCTCTTTAATCTCCTCAATTTAAGAAGAAATGCTCTTATTTTAAGAAAAAATGACTTATCTAGATTTAGATTTTTTTCCAGTGTGGAAATCATCGTACACAGATTAATAAAACGAGTAGAAAGGCAGATTATTCTAACATGCAGGATTATAGCACGGCGCGGTACGAAGATCAGAGGTATTTTGGAGGCTCGGTTTGTGCTTCAGCTTTAAAGCTTCTTTTCTGTTTTTCTGACTCACTGTTTTTCTTTTCATTGAACATTAGCAGTTCATCCTTTCAGCCAAATTCATGCGATTATTTTATATTTTCCAAAGCAGCCGGTCTAGATCTGTGGAGGTAGAGGCGCCTCGTCGATGTGCTTCTTTAACTCATGCCTGTATTTCTTTTATTCATGCAGAAATTCATTTACATATTTGGAAACCTGAACATTTCAGACTCTTAATCTCTCATTAAATCCACCAAATTATCTGTGTGCTTATAAATTATTCATCTGTGCAGACAGATTTCCACATTTTCTGGTTCCTGCTCCTAAACATCAGTGGTTCCCAGATCTTTCTAGGTGCTTAGGCCACACTTTGGTTCCCAGGAAGGTTTTAGCGCCTAGTTCGCCCAGTTTAAACCCAAATTTATTTTAACTACAGTTACACCAGAAATAAACTCCATATTAAATAGAAAAAAAAATATATCCTCCTCTAAAATCAGAAAACAACCACTTTTTAGGTTTAGTTTAAATTTTTACAATTTTTTTTAACCATATAATAAAACTCAGCTCAGGGACTGATTTCTTTAAAAAAAAAAAACTCTTAAATGTATCATTGATTTAATTTCTTTCCCCCATTAACTTGTTTTTTTATTTTAATTCTGCCGTCTTTGGTTCTTTATCACATTACAGTGAATTTTAAATCATTTCTATTAGCTTAAAAGAATAAATCCTATTCGTCTGAAAGAAGATCAACCTGATAATTAAACGTTTTAATAATAAAACATATTAATAATTTCCTGCTAACTTTCTGCCCAGTTTGCAGGAACAAGTTTAACGGTGTAGCTCCCAGATCTGCTTCCTGCCAGCGACGCTACATGATTGGCTGAACGTTGCCACATGATGTAAAACATTGTGGTTGCCTAGACAACGATAATAACATCAGAAAGCGTCATTGTGCCGAGTCGGGAGCTTCTGTAGCGTTAGCGTGTCTAATGATGAAGTTTTACCGGATCGATATGAAAAAAACTGAAAAAAATCTGCTTCTGGTGAACAAAGTAACTGTTAGCGCTGTGGCTAGCTGTAGCTAACAGGTTAGCCTCTTTTAGCTCGCTCAGTTAGCCATATTAAGCTACACTACTTTTAAATTCATCTCAACAGCAACCGTTTGTTTTCTACACATAAAATAACTGTTTAGTTTTTCTAAAATCTCTATGAAAGTTTTTTTGTCCTCCTCTGTCCTCAGATCTGAATAAAAAGAATAAAAATAAACTTGTTAAATAGCAGAGCTCAGTCTGTCTTTCTTTCCAGACTTACAATGATTGTTTTCTACTTTCGGCTACTTTAGATCGCAGATGAAATGTAAAATAATAGCAAATAAAGGGAATAATATGTTGAGATTTTCCAGAAGAGATGAGCAGGTCTGGCGATGTTCAGACCAACAGCAGCTGCACGGTGGCGGCCATATTGGGAGGGTAAACCGTTCTGAAATCAAACAGGAGGAGGAGCTTCATCAGGAACCGTCTGTTGTGATTTTATGGACCATAAATCCGGTTCCTGCTGAAACCGTTTGGACCTCCAGACCTCAGCACGTCTTTCTGTTCTGGTGTCGTTCTCAGAACCAGGTGGATCTAAACGGTTTTTCCATCCATTCGTAGGTCAGGCTGTCTCCTTCCAGCCAGGGTGGCTCCCCCTGCTGGAGGAAACACAGGTTTCGGTCCAATCGGAACACAGAGGGACACGCCCACTCAGCTCTGGATGGTTCTGGAGAAGCTGGACCTGAAGGTTCTGTCCAACATGCTACAGAGAACAAAGGAGACGGTTCAGTAATGTTCCTGATCCGGTTTCTCCTGGATCGCTCTGTGCTCCTGTCTGCTGGTCCAGATGGAAAGATCCTGAACCCACCGCCGGTTCCTGTTCCCCTGAACCTGCTCCTGCCTGACGTTTCCCCTCCAAATATGGTGGACGGGTTAAACAGTTTCTGCCAATCGTTCTGAGAGCCAGCGTCCAAATCTGCTTCTCTGAGCTTAAAGCCCGACCCGCAGGACGGTTCGGATCAGAATCCAGAAAAACAAGCAACCAACCAGAGGAAATGAGACAGATCTGCGGCTGAGGTTCTGCAGAAGGTTCTGCAGATTTTAGATGCCAGAGGATGGAAGAAAAAAAAAAAAAAAGTCATGCGTTTTGTGACACAGAGCACCTACAGCTCAGCGGATTTTACTGTGACAGTCTGACCCGTTTGGACCCGGAGCAGAGTTTCCTTTTAGCGCTGCAGCTTTTTTAATCCAATCAGGTTCTTTATCCAGGTGGTTGCCGGGCAGAAAACTGACCAGAATGCAGCTGCTTTCTTCATGACGCGTCGTTCTTTTACATGGAAGCACCTGGAGAGGCAGAAAAGCATGATGGGAAAATAAGACGAGGTCATCTCAGCTGAGTTCTAACTTCCTGTTTATTGCCTGATGGACCCAAATGTTCCAGCAGCAGCACAGAGCTTTTCTGCCTAGATCGGACTCTACGTTACTCTGGTCTCCAGCCGAGGTCAGCAGCTCCGTCTTAATACGCGATTTCACATCAAACTCAGAAATTAGACTTAAACACAAATTCAAAATTATTAAATTATTTAAATAAGCGCTGCAAAGCAGAAGACCTCCAGACCACCAGGGGGAGACATCATCAATTCATGTTATACTAAGAGATTAAGAGGCATTAACTCATAGCTGCTATAATTGGGCACATTTCAGGTTATTATTGCAGCACAAACGTTCAAATATTCTAACTGGTTTGGTTCTACTGGCATTCTGAGAGCAGCCGTAAAAGAAAGACGAGGTTCTAAGGCATAAAGTTGGACGTAATAACGAAAAATATTATTTCCATAATAATTAACCCTCTCCAGGCAGATGTTGCAGATTTGCAACTTAGATTTGCTACTTAGCTAATTACTCCACATCCATATTTTAAGAGCTTTTGTTACTCAGAAGTACAACATAAGGACTTAGTTGTGCATTTGCAAAAAAAACAGTTTCTCTCCAGCTCACCAGATGGCGCTGTTGACTCATTTTCAACATGGCTGAGTCCTTTGTGTCACTGAAACAGATTTTCTAAGCACCAATTTCATATCATAGCAGTTCTCTAAGTATCACTACCAATTTCTATTATTTTGAAATCAATACTACATCAGATGAATCATGAATGTGTATAGATATGACACATGCCAGTTAGTAGATTTTATCTCCTCTGGGTTTTTCACCAGATGCATCTCGATTTCAACGTTGTGGATTTGCAACGTGTGCCCAAACAGGTACCAATAGATGGTACATGCTTTATCTATTATTTTTCCTATATTTTGAGCAACAGTTTAACAGAAACGGCCTTCTCAAGAGGTTTTGAGATGTCAGTGGAGAAAAAATTTGAGAAAAAGTTGTTTTGTTTTGTTAATTTTTTGTTTGTAACATTCAAATAAAGTTAACATTCATATCAGATTCA
>NW_015151007.1:104966-106195 GCF_000732505.1 Cyprinodon variegatus | reverse complement strand
TGAACTGGAAAGTGACCTGAGATGACATGATGTGAATTGGAGCTATAGAAATAGACTGAATAGAAAATGTTATTGATGGGGGAGGGGTTAAATGTAAAAGCAGATGTGGATGGAGGTGGGGGCCTACCAGGAGGGCCGCAGGCGACGCTGTAAGACGTCCAGAGATTAACGACCATCAGGAACGTCGCTATGAACCCAAACACCTGCAAACAAACCACAGAAGTCACAGAAGCCGCATTCGCAGCAGCAGAAGGTCCAGAACCAGAGACGGAACGCCAGAGGAACCCAGAACCGCCCGGCGAGTTACGCACCGACGCCACCACCAGCGAAGAAACTCCTCCGCATCCCACAGCGGCGGCGGTGGAGGCGATGAAGAGCAGGACGGATCCCACAGAGTAATGGAAGAACTCCTGAAGCACAGAAACACAGCGCATTAACCGGCGGGTCCGGTTCTGGTCCCGGCCGGTTCTTAGAGCCCGATCCGACAGGAAGACGGCTACAGAACGCACCTCTGAACCTTTACTGGTGCAGTAAAACAAACGGGTTAAAGAAAAGCCGACATTAAACCGGACCAGAGCAGAACTCACCGTCAGCGGCCAGTTGATGCACGGCATCCTGGTCTGCAGCCGGAACAGGTGCATGAGGAAGAAGATGAGGAAGGCCACCAGGAACCACAGCAACACCACCTCAAAGAACTGGAGGGCGTGCCAGTAGGGCCAGCCGCCGGCCAGGCAGACGCACACGAAGGCGATGAGCAGAGAGAGCTGGAGGGAGGAACACGGATTGCATTGGATCAGAACCACAACATAGAAATAAGAAAACCAGATGAGGGCTGAACCAGATAGACTGGATCCAGAAACAACAGAAACGCTAAATCAGCTCTGCTAACAGCACTGATTGATCATTCCTCTAAATACAGAGCTAGATCAGCTAGAGTCAGCATACTAAGGTAAACAGAGCGACATACCCTGTCTGATAATGATAGATCTACAGCCTCACAGTATGTTAGAGCAAAATACCCTGTCTGATAATGATAGATCTAGAGCCTGACAACATGTCAGAGCGACATACCCTGTCTGTTATTGATAGATCTAGAGCCTGACAACATGTCAGAGTGACATACCCTGTCTGTTATTGATAGATCTAGAGCCTGACAACATGTCAGAGTGACATACCCTGTCTGTTATTGATAGATCTAGAGCCTGACAACATGTCAGAGTGACATACCC
>NW_015151007.1:100876-102034 GCF_000732505.1 Cyprinodon variegatus | reverse complement strand
CCGTGTCGGGACTCACCAGCTGGCCGATCTTCAGCAGCCCCGGGATGGTCCGGCTGTATCCCAGGTTGAGGAGGCTTTCCCCGGAGGAGCAGCCGGTGGTGCTGCTGGTGATGACGGTGTGGGACATGCTAACAGCTTCAAGGAGCCTAATAATGTTTTTAGCCGAGTTAGACCGCAGCAGCAGCAGCAGCAGCAGCAGCAGCAGCAGCGCCGTCAGTACAACCACAGCCTGTACCCCGCTAACAAGCTAGCAGCGACACGCGCACACTTCCGGGAGGACTTTCACAATAAAAGCCAATGGTTTCCTTGGTGTGCTGCTGAAAGGACCCCCCAACCCCACCCCTTTTTCTTCTTTTTTCTTTTCTTTTTTTTTTAGCAAATCTAGTGCTGCCTACGGAAGAAGATTAGGGCCACTGAAAAAAAAAATGAGTTAACTGAATTTTAAATTTTATTTCAGTTTAACATGGGAAAAAAAAGTCAAAATTCTGACTTTTTTATTGTCAGAATTCAGTCAGAATTCTGAGATTTAAAGTCAGAATTCCAAGATTCCAGAATTCTCAGAATTCTGACTTTTTTCCCATACTAAACTGAAATAAAATGTAAAAATCAGTTAACCTTTTTTTTTTCCACTCACCCTAATCCGCTTCCATAGCTGCTGGTGTTTACGGAACAGGATTAGGGCCACTGGGAAAAAAACAAACAAACAGATTTTTAAATTTTATTTAAAGTATAATATGAATAAAAAGTCAAAATTCTGACTATAATCAACGTAAAAAGTTGCCTAATTACATCCTTTTCCACCTATGTGTTACTGTTCCTCCTAAATAACTCCCATCTTGCTCCCACATCTCTTCCTCCATGGTGCCCATCTACATTAACATGCACATTTCTGAGATTAAAGTTTTTTTTTCTCATAATACAATGAAAAGAATTTCAAATCTGTTAAACTTTTTTTTGTATTTTTAAGTGGCCCTAATCCTCTTCCCTAGATGTTGTTTTAAACCACTAACTCTGTTAATTTGGACTGATTTTCCATTTGGTTTCAGTTGTTCCTGATCTTTTTATTTCTTTTTAACAGTCAGAAAAACGCTCCTAAACTGAACGTCAGTTTTCCCATTAAAAGAAAAGTCGCTCATATTCAGAATTCAAACTTCTGAA
>NW_015151007.1:97749-99439 GCF_000732505.1 Cyprinodon variegatus | reverse complement strand
AGTTCATAGATCAGTATTGGTTGCCCCTCCTACTGTATAACACAGTATCTATAAAGTAGATCAGACTTGAAAATGCTGGTGACCCTTGATCTAGAATAAGGATAAAATATCTATGAAAGTAAAGCTTCTTCTTGCTTCTATAATGATAATATTCTGTTCAAATGATTTAATTTCTAAATATAATCTTCCATATTTATGAGTCAGTGCTGAATAATTGTAAATCTAATAATAATAATTTAAATTCTAAATTTATTTAACAATCATATTTACTTTTATTTATCATCATAAAATCATTTGATATTTGACAAATTCCAAATAAACTTTGACCATCATGAAAAAATATATATATTTCCTACTGCCCTGAAGAGAGACCCACATTAGGACTTTTATTTTGACAGGAACATCCTGTGTGAGCAGCTCTCAGGGAGTTCTCAGTGTGGGGTTGATGGGGGGGTGTTGTATGTGGGTGTGGTCTTTAATAGGAAACACTGCAGCATCAACATCATCATCATCATCATCATCATCATGTGAAGCTTCAGCTCAGTAAATGGAGGAATGTCCAGAGATCAGCAGAGACAGCAGAGCGCTGCAGTCAGGAGCTTTCCTCTCTCTGCAGCTTCAGCATTTCCTCCCATGTGGGCCTCACAGGCTGCTGTCCTTCACCCACAACATGCCAGAGGTCATATGACAAAAGCAACTTACCTGTAGAAGTAAAGCAAATAGATTGATCCATGATCAGTTCTTACTTTGTAGCTGTGTTTGGATGATCCTGGATTTATTTTCCCTTTGCTTTCTGGCTTCAGGGTCAGAAGAGCTGAGCTGATCCTCACATATGAGCCTTTCCATCCAATTATAATGCAAAATTTGAAAAAACAAAAAAATTCAAAGAATATAAATTAATATAAATCGGTGACTTGTTTTATTTCCTAAAATTAATCTAAAGAAAGACCCTCCATCATAACAGTAGCTAAAGAGCTGAATCAAAAGCCAAACTCCTGCTGGCAGAAACACAACTGCATCTCCTCTCTCCTGATTGGCCAGTCCTTTCTTCATTGACCAATAAGCTTGAAGCATAAACATCATTCTAAGTTAGAACATCTGAGTTTAATGTGAAGATTTAATCTTTTTATCTGTGATCAGAAGTTTGTAAAGTGAAGCAAACGGCACTAAAACATCTTTTATATGTACAGTATATACTGTATATATAAGCAGATGTTTTAATCTATGAGCATTTTTCTTGTTTCGTATCAACTGATACCTACAAGCTGATTCATTAGTGCATTCTGCAGCCATGCCTTGAGGTGCATGCATTGCAGCTCTCTCATTTTTAATGTTTTGTTTTATTTGTTAATAAAGTTTTTTTTTTCTTTAAATAAAGTAGCAGCCATTCAAAATGAACCTTCCCAGTCAAAAGTCAGCCAAATCCCCTCCAGCTTCCAGCCACTGGCCTTCCCTTGGGTTCACTGGCATAACTATCGGTAAGCAGTTGCAGTTGCTTAGGGGCCCCCCACCTCTTAGGGGGCCCATCACTGACACCTGGTTGGCCCCCTAGCTATTGTGGACTAGGACGTTTCTTTGCAGATGTAATGGTGCACTCACCTGATACTAGATTGACTGACCTCATCATATATATACACCACCGTTCAAAAGTTTGGGGTCACATTGAAATGTCCTTATTTTTGAAGGAAAA
>NW_015151007.1:95903-97483 GCF_000732505.1 Cyprinodon variegatus | reverse complement strand
CACGACACCAACAGCAAAGCAGACAGTGGGACTTTTAATTACTATGTTAATAACTGTATATAGTTCATTAGACGGTTGGTAAAAAATACATCCATATAATTAGTTTCAAACTGCAACAAAGATCTTAAAACACAATGTATTTGAGTATTGTATTTTTTACACTACGACTTATGGGTAAACCAGAGTGCCGACTAAAACCATAACCGCTGCGTACAATGTGTTAGCGAGCATGGATACCAAAAAAAAAGTACTTAAGCGAATTCCAGAAAAGAAAAAGGAAAGAAGAGCTGCTGGAAGAACGGAAAAAAACAAAATAAACACGTTCTTTCAAAGAACCGAAGAGGGAGAGGAGGACGCTGCTGCTGCAGTGAGTAAAGATGGCAACCAGGAGATGAATGCAGAGAGCTTTGGGGAGGCGGGGGGGCTGTGAGCCCGATAAGACCAGTTTACAGCAGAATAAACTAAAGTATATCCATAGTGAAGAATGATGAATTGATGAAGTGTGTCAACATATTCTCATTATCAGTTCGTATGAAATCGTACGAAAATTTATACACACTATTTCGTACGTTTTGGACGTTTTTCCTCAAAAAACCACATCAGTGTGCAGACTGGAAAAAAAAGCAGATCCGCGGATGGACGTAAAAATGGGAAAAACAGTGCAATCATCACTTATTCATGTCTCTAACTACGTTGCTAGCTGTTTTATATCTTAGGGTCAGGATTAGGGCTAATTGTAATTTATATTCTATATTCGCGAATGGTGTGTCAGATGCGCATACGACGAAAAAAACGTCCAAAACGTACGAAATTTCTGTGCATAACTTTTCGTACGATTTCATACGAACTTATAATAAGAATAGGTTGAGTGTGTATATATGAGACACATTTCCGGTCGGTTGTCTACGGCAGCGGCGGCGGGGGATGGGGTGTTGTACGTTATACGGGGACCACCTAGGTAATGCTGCTTACGAGCCTATTGTTGTGTCGTTACGCCATTGCTTGGGCGTGCATGTTTTTTTCCTCTGACTCCACCCTTTCACTGAATTACAGGGTCTGACCAGGAGATGGCGATTCTCTTTAGATCTTAATGTCCACAAATCATGACAGAAAGAATATTTTAGTTGTTTAAAAAGGAATTGTAGGAGACCAGCTGAGGGCTAGCCGAGGACTCATCAAGAAAAATGGGAAAACTTTTAACTGCTACAACTGTAGAAATTTGTTCAACATTTGTTATTATCATGTCATTTTATCATTAAACTGTATGAAGAGAACGAAATATTGGAAGAAAATATCTGGTAGTAATGTTGAAATAATACTATATATATATATAGTATATAGTACTATCATCATCATTTTTTTTTCGTAAACATGGCCGTAGAAATAACTAGCATCCATCATGGTGGTACATTGATCTGTTTGCCTGCTTGCTGCAGGTATATTTTCCCACACAGTTCATTGGAAGATGCTACAGAGAACATGAGCTGGAATCAGCTTACAGGAAATGATCGATCAGCCTCTGGGAGACTTTAGAGAAAGATCCCAGCCTCCAAACGCTGCTGTGTCCATACCTCAGGACA
>NW_015151007.1:91566-92638 GCF_000732505.1 Cyprinodon variegatus | reverse complement strand
AGCGCTAAGTTGGCAACACTGCTCTTTGCATGGTTTGTTTTCAAATGGTTTGCTGCTGTCTGTTTGGACCTTTCTGAACATGTGCAGCAAATGGACTGCTCCAATATGGTGGACACTGAAGGGGGGGGCTGAGACACACTTAATATTATCAGCGTTCTGATGGCATTTTAGCCAAAGGATTTTTATCAAAAACATGGAAAACAAGGAAAAGTTGTATTAACCGTGCATATAAACAGAGTTTTATGGGCCCCCCAGGAGCTTGGGGCCCTAGGCACCTGCCTAGTATTACCTAAAGGTAAATCCGCCCCTGCCTCAGGAGAAGAGTTTGTGTTTAAACCAAACAGTGGGAGCTGCTGCTGGACGTTTTGGACTGAAACGCTCAAAGTTCTGATGAATAATTTAGAGTTCTGCCTCAGAAACAGAAGAAATGCTGACAAACTGGACTGAACCAACAGGCAGACACGACAGGGAGGAGGCTGAATGTAGTGGTAACCATGGAAACAGACCCTGCAAAGGTCATACCCACAGGGCTGAGCGTCTCAAGGTCATCCGCACATTTTCAGCAGGTTTAGGCAAATTAGAGATTTTCAAGAAAAAACAGCAAAGATTAAAAATAATATCAGGCACATTAAGAGGAAAAAAGCAAAATGACTCAGAGAAAGGAGCTAAAACTAACAGAACAGCGAGATACATGAAGGACCGAGTTAATAAAACAAGAAAAAAGACCAACCGTTTTAGAAACAGCAACATTCAGACCATTGTGTAAAAGCAGGTTCATCCCCATCAGCCTTCAGAAGGGATTTAAAATGCTCCAAAGTTTGTACTGATTTAAAAGTAATGATCTACCACAGCAAAGGCTTCAGTAATCTCCTTCCTAATCCATAGGAGTCAATATGATGTCTGCCACCATTTGCAGCTAAAGCAGATTCAGATCTTCTAGGAAGGCTGTCCACAGGGTTTAAGAGTCTTTATTGGCATCCCTGTTAAATTTACAACATGGAAGTTGGAAAGTTCATCTTCTGTGAGCAAATGGAACGCACCATGAACGTCACTACGGGCGTCCATCGGGGGG
>NW_015151007.1:84801-89868 GCF_000732505.1 Cyprinodon variegatus | reverse complement strand
TGGATGGATGGATGGTTGGATGGACGGATGGATGGATGGTTGGATGGACGGATGGATGGATGATAATTGGAAGGATCGATGGACGGATGGTTGGATGACAGATGGACAGATGGATGGACGGACGGACGGACGGGTGTTTTTTCTGCCTGTTCAGTGAACTTCCTGTTTGCTCTCCAGCCTCATGTCTCTCTCTCTGCTTCATGCTGAGTTTAACACTTCGTCATGTTTCCGGCCAGATTGCTGCCAGCAGCAGAGCAGCAGAGTTTCCAGTAAGCGGGGGAGAACAGCTCTGACTGAAGCAAGGTGTGAAAAACACCAGCAGAAGCAGCAGCTCTGAGCTTCAGTCTAAAGCAAACATCTCAGAGGGTTTTAAGCTGCTGACTGGGAAAAGGAAACAAGGCGAATGGAAGAGCACGGTCCAGAAAGTTCAATAAACAAAAACTAAACGTTTTCCTCAATAGAAAGGTTTAAATCCCAGCAGAAGTCTTTCAAAGCTTCAGTAGTTACAGTGCAGCCATGATGCCTCATGTTTCACACTTACAACCACATCCTGGAGATGCAGCCTGGGTAACAGCACACCGCCGTGACTTCACAATGACACCTTCACGCCAGCTGCAGCAGGAAGTGAAGCTGAAACCTGCAGCACGTCCTGAACAACAGCTGAAGTGATTCTGCCAGAGGAAACTGCCTAAAGGATCCTCCGGGGTTTCACTTCAGCATCGCTGCTCTGAGGTTTCTGGGACCAAATGGAGGCGAAGCGATCCGCAATAAAAAGCCTCAGGTGCACCACAGCCGCCGCAGCCGTCACCAAAACCACAGGAAGCTCAAAGTTACACCAGATTCCTCCTCCTCACCTCTGTTCTTTTATTGTTTATCAAAAAGACAAAAAGAAGTTATAAAGGCGACATTTGCCTTATCCAGGAAGGGGGAATGAAATACTGAGGAAAATGTATGACATATAGTCTCTGAAAAAAAAGAGTGAATGAGCACTCATCTAAAGGCTGAGGCAAACTCTTTAGAGGATTTGTATTTTGTGCAGAAAAAGATTATTTATTTATAAAAAAGCTTAAAAGAGGGAAACAGACCCTAAACAGACGGATGTGAACAGAACAGCCTCAAAGCTAAAGTCCATCAGTGTCAAACCAGTTCACAGCTTCCTGTAGGACAACAATGGCAGGAAAGTCAAGCAATGCTGTTTAACTTTTTGGTAACGAGACGATGTTTGATGATTTGCTTCCACTTCTGATTCATGAGCATTTAGACTAAAGCCTCCAGGTGTTTTCAGAACAGCGCTAGAGTTATAATAATAATAATAATGAATTTTATTTGTAACGCACTTTACATTTGACTTCAAATCTCAAAGTGCTACATTAAAAAAAAGGGAAAATTAAAACAAGTTTAAAAGACCATAACATTAAAAACAGAGTAAAAAGACAATGTTACGCCAGTAACAGCTATAAGATGCATTAACCCCCAAAATGAACCCAGATTAAAGAGGTTCATTAAAAAGCAGTCAGATTTGTTTCTACTGTATTGCATATAATCCAATCATCCACAACCACCACCTGACAATGAGGGGAAAGAAAAAGGAAACTAAAAACTGGTTATTTGAGCATCTGCTGCACAACTACGGGCCGCAGGCATGGATGGACTGGGAATCCAGGGCTGTTGGCCAGCCTCATTCAGGCCAGCCTCTCGTTATCTCAAGAAATCAATTAATGGTTTAACCGTGATAACGAGATAATTATGTCATTATTTGAGAAGGCAAAGGAGAAAAAGGACAGTCCAGTATGACCGCTCTAGGCTTCCGTCGTATCAACATTGATGCACATAAATGATCTAATTAAACTAAACATTTTTTTTTTATTGGTTAGAAAATTCAATGACAATTATGATTTATTTAAAAAATATAACTTTCTGTCCAGGATTCATAGTCCAGGTATTTTTAATATTATTTATCGCAATTTGAACTTTTTGCTCTGCTTCTGTTTGACGTGTTCAGAGATGGAACCAGTGATCGGGGCTCTGGCTGGGAGAACCAGCCGTCTTTGTTTTTTTTAAAGCATGTCTTCAAGCTATCACCTTGAAATGGTCAAACAAATCACAGCAACAAAGATTACGCTCCTCTGACTGAGGTCATTTTTGGCCTGTAACCTGTTCTGTGGAGAGGAGGAAGAAGTGCAGACGGGGCTAGCGGATCCGTGTTGAGGAGAAAAACTGCATCATCAGTGGCTGCTGCTCCGCACAGGAAACGAACTGAAATGGTTCATAGTTATGTCGTTATCTCGAGAAGCCAAAGAAAAAAAAAAAGTCCAGTATGACGTCTCTCGGCTTCCGTGCTCCAGTAAAGTATAGTCGGCCGAAATTTCTCCTGAGGTAACAAAGTTGTCAGGATTTGTTTTAGTATAGTCGACCCAAAGCAGAGGCAGGCAGTCAGGGGTGAATTATAGTAGATTTAATGAAGGGTTGAAAGAACAAAGTCCAAAACAAACAAGCAACCAAAAATCCAAAAATGAAAACAAAGTTCAAAAAACAAACAAGAAACCAGGAGTCAAAAATTCAAAGATAAAAAAAAGAAAACTCAAGTCCAACTTTACCAAAAAAAACCATGGAGTCATCAGAGGAAGAACAGTAACCAGGAGGAAGGCTCAGAGACGAGTTGGAGGAAGACAGACGAGGACCCAGCAAAGAAGAACAGAACAGAGAGAGTATTTCTAGGAGCCTGAAAAAAAGAGAGGGTTAACGAGCAGATTAGGAGAAGGTGTGAGCAGAGCAGAAACAAGAAAGGAGCAAGAGAAAAAAGGAGAACTCAAGAGGGCAACAAAAAAAAAACTGAGAACTCAAAATAACCAGAAAAAACAAAATAAGAATAAAACCACTAAGACTAGAAAACAAGGAGTAAAGCTAAACTGAACACTAAAAGAAAAACATAACAGAACCAAGACTGAGACTGTAACTGAGAAAAACCCAAGGAACATAACAAAATAAGAGTTAAAACATAAAAAAATATAAAACAAAGAGCAAAGCAAACCTGAATATCAAAAGAAAAACATAACAGAAACCTAACAAAAGTATTTGTACTTTGATAATTGAGACTTATCAAAGTTTACAACCAATAAACACAAAGAATTTAGTTTCTTGCTATGATCAGGTGCAAATATTGATCCTTGGGGACAAGTTGCAGCATTATTTTGCATTTGATTCTGTTTCTCAAGATAAAACAAAAACACCTACAGAGTTGTAGATGGTAATAGCTGTAGGGAGGGAGGATCTTGTGAGGGAACGGAGAAGCCTTTTGGCTGAAAACAACATCCATCCATCCATCCACCCATCCATCCAGCCACCCATCCACCCATCTATCCATCCGGGGTCGGGTCGCGGGGGTACCAGCTACAGTAGGGAGGCCCAGACGTCCCTCTCCCCAGCCACTTGGTCCAGCTCCTCTGGGGGAATCTCAAGGCGCTCCCAGGCCAGCAGAGAAACATAGTCCCTCCAGCGTGTCCTGGGTCTCCCCCTGGGCCTCCTCCCGGTGGGACGTGCCTGGAAGACCTCACCAGGGAGACGTCCAGGAGGCATCCTAAACTCGAGCCCCCTCAACTGGCTCCTCTCGATGTGGAGGAGTAGTGGCTCTACTCTGAGTCCTCCCTGGATGACTGAGCTCCTCACCCTATCTCTAAGGGAGAGCCCAGACACACTGCTGAGAAAACTCATTTCAGCCGCTAGGATCCGGGATCTCGTTCTTTCGGTCATGACCCAAAGCTCATGACCATAGATGAGGGTAGGAACGTAGATCGACCGCTAAATCGAGAGCTTTGCTTTTTGCCTCAGCTCTCTCTGAACCACAACAGACCGGTACAGCGCACACTTCACAGCAGACGCACCATCTTCGCCGATTTCATGAACAAGACCCCAAAACTCCTCCACTAGGGGCAGTACATCCTCCCCAACCTGGAGAAGGCACTCTACCCTTTTCCGGCTCAAGACCATGGTCTCGGATTTGGAGGCACTGATCCTCATCCCGGCCGCTTCACACTCGGCTGTGAACCGCTCCAGTGAGAGCTGTAGATCACGCCCTGATGAAGCCAACAGAACCACATCATCTGTGAATAACAGAGATGCAATCCTAAGGCCACCAAAACAGATCCCCTCAACACCTTGGCCGCACCTAGAAATTCTGTCCATACAAGTTATGAACAGAATTGGTGACAAAGGGCAACCTTGTCGGTGTCCAACCCTCACCGGAAACAAGTCCGACTTATTGCCGGCAATGCAGACCAGGCTCTGACGCTGGTCATACAGAGATCTAACAGCCCTTATTAAAAGGCCAGGTACTCCATACTTCCGGAGTACCCCCGAAAGGACCCCCAAGGGACATGGTTGAAAGCCTTCTCCAGAGCCACAAAACACATGTAGACTGGTTGGGCAAACTCCCGTGCATCCTCCAGAATCCTGCCAGGACGAAAACCACACTGCTCTTCCTGAATCCAAGATTCGACTATCCGACGGACCCTCCTTTCCAGAACCCCGAATAGACCTTACCAGGGAGGCTTAAGAGTGTGATTGCTCTGTAGTTGGAACACACCCTCTGGTCCCCTTTTTTAAATAGAGGGACCACCACCCCAGTCTGCCAATCCAGGGGAACTGCCCCTGATGTCCACGCAATGTTGCAGAGCCGCATCAACCAACACATCCCCACAACATCCAGAGCCTTAAGGTACTCTGGGCGAATCTCCTCCACGCCTGGGGCCTTGCCACCGAGGAGCTTTATAACCACCTCAGTGACTTGAGCACCAGAGATGGGTGTCCCAGGAGGGGCCATCTCCAGTACCCCCCATAAAGACTCCAAAAATGGTGGGTAATCTGAACTGCTGTTTGGCACATAAGCACAAACAACAGTCAGAACCTGTCCCCCCAACAGGTATGCGGAGGGAGGCCACCCTTGTTGACCCTTCACCGGGGTGAAGGGTCAACAACTCCTGCTCGGCGCCTCTCACCAGGGGCAACTCCAGAGTGGAAGAATGTCCAGCCCCTCTCAAGGAGACTGGTTCCAGAGCCAGAGCCATGCGT
>NW_015151007.1:79940-82931 GCF_000732505.1 Cyprinodon variegatus | reverse complement strand
AAAAAAAATAAACAAATAAAAGAGGATGGGGAGAGAAAAGAAAAATGTGTAGAAAGGGATGAAAGAATCACCGTCCCTGTTTCCTATTTTTATTCTGATTTGTATTTATTTTTATCTATGAGCTGGAAATTTCCCCAGATTGGATTTCAGAAATTTTGTCACATTACTCTGATGTCTTTCTTTTGTGGATAACCCAGCCTACAAACCAATAAAAAAAACAACTGGAGCAGATTTTCCCCCACTAACTTTTACAGTAGTTTACATTCACTGAAATCAAATCAACCCAAGGATTAAAACTCATCCAATCCACACCACCAAACCCGTTTCTGTTTGCCTGCCCTGTTTACACTACGGCTGGTTGCTGGAACTGTCAGCTCACCTGTATCTACATGATGCTGGTTGCTCTGCATGGAGTTTACCTGTGAAGCTGACAGACAGACACCGATTACACATCCGCACATTTTCTTCTAATGAAGTTCTTCATGTATGGTTTAAATTGCTTCCTGCTCTCAGTATCACAGCTTTAAAATATTTAAATCTAAATCTTCTTAAAATAAGTGTATTGTTTCTTAAATTGAGGATGGAAGTAAGAAAAAAAATAGCATTGTCTTATTTCAAATACATATCTAATTATCTTGTTTTAAGAGTAAAATTAGAAATCCATTGACAAATCATCTTATTAATCTGCTAAAATTAAGGGTAAATACACTTAATTTAAGACATGTTTACGTATTTCTAGATGGTTTTTGCAGTGTGGAATATCTCTGTTCAATGATGCTCTGAGATGATTTATCTGATTCATCTTTGCTGCAGCTTCAGCTCTGAGCTAAAATTGGTTATTTCTGGTGTTTATGAACAGACTGGACTCACAGCTGATCTCTGAGTAAACCGGCTGAAGTTCTGCTCCATCAGCTGGAGGATCTGAGAGACGCCGCTGCCGATGGTTTCCTTCACAGACCCACAGAGACATCAGCGATCAGATCAGAGGTCAGTCGGTAAACTTAGGAAGCAGAATTTGGATCAAGCTTCAGGATTTATTGGACGGCAGGATCTGAACTCACTGAGGCAGATGATGAGGATGCAGATGAAGACTGGACACAGCAACATCAGTGCAATGGCACTAACCACGATCACAAACATGGTCAGAGTATTACTGTCTGGGAAGCTCCTCTCTGCATGATCCTCGCTGTTCTCCGCCCTGCAGGTGACCACCTCCTCCCCCTGCTGCAGGTATGGGATGCAGGCCTTTAAGCTCCACTCTCCAGACTTAAAGCTGTGGCCCTGGTTCTCTAAAAGACGCTTCGAGGCCGACAGCCAGACGACTTTAGGCACCGGATGGCCTTCAACTTCACATATCAGCCATCGGGAGGCGCTGCTGGAATGACCGCAGGTTGAATTCACCACTGAGAGACTCAAGATGTGAGGCGGAGCTGGAAAACAGTGAAAGAAATCATAGAAATGTGTCGTCAGAGATCTGCTGCTTCAGGAGGAAAACAGATCAACTTTGAACCAGATGGGGTCTTGTTACAGCATCCAGGATTTAAAGAGAATATGTCTGTTTAAGAAGAAATGAAGAAGAGGTTCATCTATGATGATCATCAAAACCACAAGAGGAGGCCTGAGGACCACACCTGCTCCACAGCCTGAACTCGCCTCCAAAAGAGGTTTTGCAGCCCTTCCCATCTGGACGGGACAAAAACACCTCAGATGATTAAAGTTTACTAGGACTTTTCGGCCTAAAGGTCTGATTATCTTCCCCCAGCAGTGTGTTGCAGATATTTTTGATTTATGCTCAATATTGAAGCGTGTTCTGCGCTATATTATTCCATGCCACAACGCCAGAGGGCCAATCAGGAACTAGCTGTGGGTCTAGATACGGCCGAGGCGGTGAGGAAGCAGGGGCAAATTTGTGCAACAACGGAGGGACATGAGGGCCAAAAAGAGCGGGGATCCAGGTGGAAAAAGGGTCCCAGCGTTCTCTCGCACCTCGCTCTGCTAGCTGCTCCATCTTCAGTCATTTTGATACAAACAAAACAGGCTGGTAAGGTACCAAACAGGAAATATTCTTAGTGTACACTGTCTGCAGCACCGTCTACGGCAGGGGTCACCAACATGGTGCCCGCGGGCACCAAGGGGCCCTCAAGGACCACAAGGGGTGCCCTTAGAGTCTTCTGAAAATAGAACAACACAGCTACGTTTGAAATTTCATTGTATTCTGTCACTCTTCTTTTTTTAATTTGGTTATAGGACATTTCATCATTTAATCATATATGGCATTTAAGCATTTATAGCGATTTCAAAATGAAAATGTCTAAAAGAAAATTATAAATTTAAAGAAACGATAAAGATATCTATATAATATATGAAGTTTAGGTGAACATTGACCCTTGGCATTCATAGGTCTGTATTGGTAGCCCTTCCTGTGACTCAGTGCCCCTGAATTAGCCCTCAGCTGTAAAAAGGTTGGTGACCGCTGGTCTACGGTCACCTACAATTTTGGTGCTCTAAAAATGAATTGAATTGAACTACAGTGTCTACAGCCCTACGTAGTAGTGACCTTAAATGCCTTTAAAGCAACAATGTGCAACGTTTGGCCTCTAAGGCAAAGGCCTCATTATAACGTCCAGGTTTAACTGCACTGTTGTAAAACGAACCAAACTCACTCAAAAACCAGAAGACAAGAAAACATTCAACCCTCCAAATCCTACATCAGAGAATCAGAGAATATGTCTGATCCCAACTGTTTTGTTGCCTAACAACAACTTTTAGCTTTGTTAACTCCAACAAGAAGGTTAAGTTTTTATCAGCGTTGGTTTCCTGAGTCCGTTTTCATAATAAAAAAGTTACAGGTGGATTTTGCTGGATTTTTAGAGAAGGTTCGTAGTATGACTGACAGTGAATAATTAAATATTGGTGATGATCTGGATAACCATGTCATGATCTGGCCTGTTTGCTCCTTAATTAGTCATTCCTTTCACCTGTCGTTTTCCC
>NW_015151007.1:76455-78064 GCF_000732505.1 Cyprinodon variegatus | reverse complement strand
TTTTAACCAATTTTGCTTGGTGTGACCTGTTAGTTCCTGTTAGTGACCTCAACACCCCCATCATGGTGACTGACAGTTCAAACCAATAATCTGAACTGGAGGAGCCTTTTTAATCAGATCAAACATTTTTAGATCTTTGCTGTTTGTATAAAAACATACCTTTCACATCGAGCTGGATCTTGTCTTGTAATTTTCTGTTTCCAACCAGCTCCACTTTACAGAAGAAGGTTCCTCCATCATTCAGCTGGACGTTAGTGATGAGCAGAGAGAGCTCCCCCCTCCGAGGGTCTCCAAACAGGGAATACTTTAACACTGAACAGTCATGTGGTCCTTCCAACGTGTCGTTCCTAACAGAACATTCAAAGAATGGACTTTCTGCCTGACTTTTGGCCCATTTAACCGTGATTTTGTCAGAGTAATCCAGTCTGTCGGGATAGACAGAGCAGTTGAGGACTGCGTCTTCTCCCCTGGAAGCAGTGACCATCAGGGGAGTCTTCATCTTCCAGGCGACAGAGGCGGAGCCTGTGGAGGAGGATCAGAGACTGGCTGCAGGAACTAACAATATAACGATAAAACCCGGCCGCATTTTCCCACATGACATCAAAATTATTCCTTTGAAATCTGAAACACATTTGGTCACATAACCTCGGGTCCACTGTGTCCTCTGAATAATCATGCTGATAATTTATTATGAGATAAAAATTCTGAAACCAAAGCTACGCAATCATTTCACAAATAAAGATTTTGTAAATCAAATTGTAAACGAAATAAACTGAATCTGAGAAAATGTGTTTAAATGCATTAATATGATGAAGCTCTTTAATTCCCGTTTAAAACCTTTATCAGATTTACATTTTTATCGGGTTTGTTCGATGCAATAATAATAATAATTTTCCCTAAACTGATGTTTAAAAAGAATCTTGAAAGAATCACGAGCTACCAGAAAAAAGTTCACAGCCGATTAGTTTATTCCTAGTTTTATTAATTTAACATAAAAAAGGGAATCACCTTTTTTTTTTTTTACCAGAATAAACTCACATAATTTTTCAGTTCAAAGTCTAAGAGCAGTAAAATAAACTTTTACATTTACAGACATTTAAGTATTCTTTATCAAATCTTGTGAGTTTCATCTCCACTTTAAATATTAATGTTTGAATCCGGTTAAACCCAAACTAACTGAGGGGTTGATCTTACCTGATATGATCAGAATCAGGAGGAAAAACAGAAACTGTTGGTCCATCTTCAGTTGGTTCAGCCACCAGAAAACCATCTGTCACTAAAATCTAGGAAGTGTCATTTAGAAACACGTTTCCTGTCGGCTGAAAAGAGGAAGAGGGAAAAAATTGCAAAACTTCTTCCTTTATTGGTTCACTGAGTGGTTGTGGGTTACTGTGTTTTAACTTTTAGTCAAATATAAGATTTAATTATCTATGTCAACAAAATCCACCTTGACACAATCTGATATGACAATTCTATTCAGTTAATTTCTATACGGCCGATTCACAAACCAAGTCATCTCAAGGCATTTTACAGAGAAATATCAAGTTTGTCCAGTCAGATGGATTCAAAGTTTTCTATCTAAGGAAAACCAGCTGATTGCATCGACTCA
>NW_015151007.1:71633-73942 GCF_000732505.1 Cyprinodon variegatus | reverse complement strand
TCGGTTTCTTAAGCAGAGGATTAATTACAGCAACCTTAAAAGCTTTAGGTACATATCCCTGTAACAGAGATAGATTAATCACATCTAAAATGGAGGAGGAGATCAAAGGGAATACCTCCTTAAATAACCTGGTTGGAACTGGATCTAACATACAAGTTGACGGCTGATGAGGATAATTTTTTTACTTACTCTGAAAATGTAAGGAAATGCCACACAATATTATTCAATCTAACACAATGTTACAAAATGCCACACAATCTGATACAATGTAAAAAAATGTTACAAAAGGCTGCAAAATTTTATTTCACATAACACAATGTAACTAAATGCCAAACAGTCTGATACGACATATCGCAATGTAGCAAAATGCGACATGATCTTATACGACATAACACAATGTAACAAAATGACACACAATCTGACACGACGTAACAATGTAACAAAACGTCACACAGTGTGATACATTGTATGACATTTTGAAACATACTGATACCATCTGAAACAATGCAATCCACAGCTGTCTGATATAATGTTATACCTTTCAGTGTATTCTACTATAGAATGAGAAATAATACATGATAACATGTAATTGTATTTATCCGATCGATCTGAGACACTAAAACCTTCATTTTAACATTAGCGCTACAGTACAGTTCAGTATCACATGCAATAGAGTGATGCACTCCAACAGATAAGCAAAGTACTATTTATTTACTTATTTATTTCAATGACAAACCTCAAGATGTACCATTTCATTTTCAAGATAATCTGTCCGAAATAATGCATAAGAATAAGCAACTTTAATATAAATCATAATCAGTCAATCCAAAATACAATACACAACTATTTACTACAGAAACATCCACAACATAGCAAGTATATCTCACTACAATACACACTCTGCATGGTACAAACACTTAACATAAAGACACAAAAATAGACAACGCATACAGATACAGAGTACATTGTCAGGATTGGGTTGAGGTTTGTGGACCCAAATGCAGAGACAGGGAGGCAGAGGTGAGATCCTGGTGGATTTAATGAAGAGTTAACAAACAACTGAGGCAGGAATCCAAAGATTTAAAAATCAAACATGAAAACAAAGTCAATCAGGAGGAGGACGACTCAGAGAGACGGAGTTGGAGGAAGTTTGACGAGGAACCAGCACTGAAGAACTGCAGAGAGGGAGTATTTATGGGAGAGTGGAACAAAGAGAGGAGTAAAGAGCAGATTGGGAGCAGGTGTGAACAGAGCAGAACAGAAAAGGAGCTATGGAAAAAGGAGAACACAAGAGGGCAGCAGAGGGCAACAAATAAAAACCTAAAAATAACCAGAAAACACAACAAAATAAGAATTAAACCACTAAAACAAGAAAACATGGATTAAAGTAAAACTGAAAACTCAAAAGAAAACATAACAGAACCAGAACCATGACATACATGTGAATTCCCATGTAAGGATTACATCCAGGATAAACTAGTCTTTCTTCTTATTTAATTAAGAGCAAGATGGTGGACAAAAAAGTTGTAAAGACAACTTAGGAGCAAAGGCAAATAATTCCAGGCTCATGGAGCTTTAAAGCAAAATACACAAAATGTAATTCCTTTCCTGATTATTGGTGTGAAAAAAAGCAAAAACTGATCAGTGATTCCTGGATTAGATTGTGAAATAAAAGTGAATAGGAAAATGTTTGAACTTAGAGGACAATCAGAATAGATTTTAAGTTTAAATGAAATACGTTTAAAAGTAAATAACAATCAATGAAATTTTCAACTGGCCTTAAGAACAAAACCAGTTCCAAGGCTCGTACATAAAGCAGGGAGACTGTTCTACAACGCATTGAAGATTAGTTTGTGTGCTATTGCTATAGATAAAATCTTTGCAATCTAGAATCGGCAGCACCAGCTGGGTGACGACTTCTTTATAACCTGCAAAAGAAAAGCATTTTACCAAATGATAAAGTGACTTTTAGGCAATGAAATATTTAATCAATTTAACAGATAACCGTGAGCAAAGACAAAGGATTAAAGATTAAATCCATCAACTTGTAATGCTGTTCCATCTAGGAAGCTATATAACACATTTTTTTAATGTATACCCAAATGAGAAAGCAAAAAACTGAGGAACTGTTAGCATAAATTACATGTGTGATACATCATTTGACAGCTAACACCTTCCAGTTTCTGAAGATATAAATATTAAAAATAGTGCGAGTAAAAAACAGCCTAAGCTGCATCAGTTCAAGCATGACTGAAAAGTGTTTTATTCTTCTTTAAAATATCAGGTGTTTTTTGAACAACAGTAATACA
>NW_015151007.1:69227-70580 GCF_000732505.1 Cyprinodon variegatus | reverse complement strand
CTGAATGCTCAGGCTGAACTGAATATAACCAGAAGAAACAGGTGAGAGGAATAAATTATAATGAGGCAGGGAGGGAAAACAGCAGGTGAAAGAGATCATCAAGTAAAGAGGAGCAAACAGGCCAGATCATGACAGATGTCAATTGATTAGGGAAATAGATTATAGTATCGTCTGCATAGAAATGACTTTACCAGTTGGAACAGATTGTTTATGAAAACAGAGAACAGCAAAGAACAAAGTCTTTAAATCTTCCAAATATCAGAGGATTTCATATCAAGAGACACACCAAGACCACACAAGTCAAACCTGGAATCATATTATTGATTATCACCTTTAGTTAATAATCAATAACCCAGCAGAGTTTAGAGCATTCAGGCCTAAATGCTTCATCTGCAGTTCCGTTCGGCTCGTTTTACTCCAGCTAAGAACATCTAATGATTTAGATCTGGACCCAGAAGTATTCATGATGGAGTTAAGGTGACCCCTGAGATGATGGCGCCATCTAAAGGCTCCTTCTGTAACATTTTTTCTTCTTTCTTTTAGAGAAGTGAAGCTAAACGTCTCCATATTTGAAGAATTTACCTTTTAAACAGCAGAGTTTCTGTTTGAGTGTTTGGTCTCAGTGTTTCCTGATCCTTAGTTTCTAACAGAACTACCGATGATGAACCGAGCAGGAAAAGAGGAAGTTTACATAAAGGAATGGAAAAGATGTTGTGGAACGTCTGTGAGCTTCTGAGTCACAGAGGTCATTCAGAAACAGTCCTGTTCTCTGGCTTCCATATCTTTTCTGGTCTCCTGATGGACGCTCCGTGGATCGCTCGCACCGTGGTTCTGATGCTGCTTGTCGCTGGAGGTGAGCATATATCTGATCCAGAACAGATTTCCTCTGTAGCTTGGCTGAAGAGGAGGAGGAGAAAGGAGCGCCTGTTGTTCCTCTCTAAAAATACCAGCCGATACAAGAGAACAAACTCAGAACTTTAAATTCTATAAAACCTTAAATAGTGAAAATAATATCTCAGAAAAGTTCTTATGCACTTGAGCCACATTTTGTAAAAAGCTAAACATTACCTGACCTTGATTTAGAGTCCAGAAAGATGAACGGGAAAACTGCACTGACCTCAGGGATGGATTTAGGAAATTTGGGGCCCTAGGCAAAGACAGGGAGGGGGTCCTCTGAATGGAGAAGACACACATCAACAGATATAGAAATGTTAATAGAATAGCCATCTATTATCTGTTCTAGGTTGTGTCCCTCTCTTCTTGTCCCTTTTCTTCTTGTTTTCCTCTCTATGTTTTGTACTCAGCTGACTTTTCATGCTGTCTCTAAAGGAATGAAAGATTTTTTCCAAGCAC
>NW_015151007.1:65911-68413 GCF_000732505.1 Cyprinodon variegatus | reverse complement strand
ATGTATGTGCACAAATTAGGGATAGTTGTATTAACCATACATGTAAACTGAGTTTTATGGGGCCCCCAGGAACTTGGGGGCATCTGCCTAGTATTGCCTTAAGGTAAATCCCCCCCGACAGACCTAACAGCAGAATGAAGATCACAAACATTGCCTCTCATAAACTGAATGATCTAGAAAACCGTTTTAGTAATGGTAAAAAATCTTCTTTTTAACGTTTTTACACAGAAACGTTTCTTCCTTTAAATGAAAGAGGCTCCCAGTTCTAATTGTGTTTCCCTGCAGCTTTGGTCTCCGGTGACGACAGCTGGTCCATGAAGGTCCAATCGGAGGTGCGAGGTATCGACGGCTACCCGGTGGTTCTGCCCTGCACCTTCAGCCACCCCAAGCACTCCCAGCATTCCTTGCTGCAGGTGCTGTGGCGCCTGGGCCACGGGCCGACCGCCATCGTCTTGTTTCGCTGCACCAGCCGGCCCGGGGCCCCCGTCTGTGAAGCGGGTCCAGAGCAGGACCAACGTTACCGTTTGGAGGGCAACCCGAGGGAGCACGACCTGTCGCTACGCATCAACAGTGCCACCCTGCTGGACAACGGGCGGTACTACTGCAGGGTGGAGGTTCAGGGGAAAGAACACGTCAGCTTTGAGGATAAAATGGGGACCAGGCTGCGAGTGGAAGGTAGGGTCCAAAACATCCGAGGATGTTTCACTGCTGAACGGTCTCACTTCCTTTGACTCTATAGCAGAGGTCTTCAACGATGCTCCTGATTGGAAGGGGAATGCGCGGCGCTCTGCTCCATTCTGGTATAGATCCAACTAGTCCTGAATCACTTCTAATTATAAGGAGACGTGACCAATAAACTGATGAATGTAAGGCTGAAATGTCTGGAGGAAAAGGGCGATGCTAACAAGTAGGGGTGTAAATCACGCCCATCATGGCGATTCGATTCAGTATCGATTCCCTGACCCAACGATTCGATTATTTTCGATACTCAAGAATACACCACTATACGATTCGATTAATCGATTAATTTGTTGTTGTTTTTTTTTATTTTTAGACCTTACAGACTAAACAAAGTTTCAAGTTTGAAATAAATCAATGAAAGCTGTAATATTGTGCTTTTTTTTTTAGAAACAACAGCAAATAACAGAAGTAGAAAAGTTCAAAAAATACTGCAAAAATACTGCAGAAAATCAGTGCAATGAGTGCAATGCAATACTTCGGCTCCAGACGTCCCACCCTCTCCACAGAATGGGTTTAGCGCCACCGCAGCACGGGAGGAGAATTACGCCCAGGAGCAAATGGATAAAAATAGACCTTGCGGACGTATCGATGCATCGGATCGTTGGCTGTTGGATCGATGCATCGATACAAAACGATTATTATTTACACCCCTACTAAGAAGCCTGAGGCAGGATTGTGGCCGTGAAGTATGGTGTTGGCAGCATTATGCTGTGGGTGTTTAGTGCTGAGGAGAAATTTGGGAGGAATTCATGGGCATAGAAGCAAAATGTTTTGTTTCACACGGAGGAAATCTGTTTGACTTTCCTCTAAAAGAAAAACTGTTCAGTTCACGTATTGATTCTGTTCATTCTAACCTGAAGAGAAAAGGTTAGTGGAAACGTTTGTATGACTTACTGGGATCAGATTGGAGATGCTCTCAAACAAACCAGTGGTTCAGATTTCTGCAGAATATTTTTTCTGATTATTACAATAAATTTCTGTGTAAATAGAAGCTAATCTATTTCCTTGTAAATTGTGAAGTCTCTGATCTAAAGCTGCGTCTCTTTCTGCACTGCAGCTCCTCCAAAGATCCTGGTCCTGTCCGTGGAGGGCAGTGAGCCGTCGGGGTACAGAGCTCTGTGTCGGGTCCAGGGTTCGCCGCTGCCTGACGTCCAGTGGCTGGGCCCCGATGACCTGCTGGAGGGTTCGTCCGTGGAGCCGATGGCGCTGGACTCACCGGGTCGATACCACACGGTCAGCCAGCTGCGGGACGTGGAGCCCGGGCAGCAGTACACCTGCAGCGCCTCCAACCCGCTGGGCAAAGATCAGGCCGCCCTCTACGTCCTGCACCCCCGACCTCTGCCCTCTTCCACCGAGACGCCGGCGCTTCTTCTTCTCTTGCTGCTGCTGTCTCTGGGGGCTAAAGTGGTTCTGGTGGTGGGGGTCGGGGTGTGGATTGTCCAGGGAGGGGGGCTGCAGGGGGGCGGCTGCTGGAGGAAATAAGCTCCTCAGACTTACAATAATATCAGATAGAAAGGAGGTTTAACTGCCTGAATTAGTCATTAATAAATAAACCAAATATATAAATATTTAAAGTCTATTACTGTGATTTCTTTAGCTTGATAACTTCAGATTTCCTTTATGATCATAAACATCTGGAATCCGTCCGTTTTTAGGCAGGGTGGCTATACGGCGGCATATGAGGGACATTCAGAGACGGGAAAACATTTTTGAGTTTAAAGTGGCATATTAATAGAGTTAAAATTATTAATAGAATAAACA